>NC_044996.1:21511366-21811366 GCF_008728515.1 Papio anubis
TCCCCCCTCCCCATGATAGGCCCCGGTGTGTGATGTTCCCCTTCCTGAGTCCAAGTGATCTCATTGTTCAGTTCCCACCTATGAGTGAGAACATGCGGTGTTTGGTTTTCTGTTCTTGTGATAGTTTGCTAAGAATGATGGATTCCAGCTGCATCCATGTCCCTACAAAGGACACAAACTCATCCTTTTTTATGGCTGCATAGTATTCCATGGTGTATATGTGCCACATTTTCTTAATCCAATCTGTCACTGATGGACATTTGGGTTGATTCCAAGTCTTTGCTATTGTGAATAGTGCTGCAATAAACATACGTGTGCATGTGTCTTTATAGCAGCATAATTTATAATCCTTTGGGTATATCCCCAGTAATGGGATGACTGGGTCATATGGTACATCTAGTTCTAGATCCTTGAGGAATCGCCATACTGTTTTCCATAATGCTTGAACTAGTTTACAATCCCACCAACAGTGTAAAAGTGTTCCTATTTCTCCACATCCTCTCCAGCACCTGTTTTGTCTTTTAAATTTGTTTAAGTTCTTTGTAGATTCTGGATATTAGCCCTTTGTTGGATGGATAGATTGGAAAAATTTTCTCCGTGTAGGGAGAATTCTGTAGGTTGCCTGTTTACTCTGATGATCGTTTCTTTTGCTGTGCAGAAGCTCTTTAGTTTAATTAGATCCCTTGTGTCAATTTTGGCTTTTGTTGCCATTGCTTTTGTTGTTTTAGATGTGAAGTCTTTGTACATGCCTATGTCCTGAATGGTATTGCCCAAGTTTTCTTCTAGGATTTTTATGGCCCTAGGTCTTATGTTTAAGACCATGATCTATCTTGAGTTGATTTTTGTATAAGGTATAAGGAAGGGGTCCAGTTTCAGTTTTCTGCATATGGCTAGCCAGTTTTCCTAACACCATTTATTAAACAGGGAATCTTTTCCCCATTGCTTGTTTGTGTCAGGTTTCTCAAAGATTAGACAGTTGTAGATGTGTGGTTTTATTTCTGAGGTCTCTGTTCTGTTCCATTGGTCTATATATCTTTTTGGTACCAGTATCACGCTGTTTTGGTTACTGTAGCCTTGTAGTATAGTTTGAAGTCAGGTAACGTGATGCCTCCAGCTTTGTTCTTCTTGCCCAAGATTGTCTGGGCTATGCAGACTCTTTTTTGGTTCCATGTGAAGTTTAAGTAGTTTTTTCCAATTTTGTGAAGAAAGTCAATGGTAGCTTGATGGGGATAACATTGAATCTACAAATTACTTTGGGCAGTATGGCCATTTTCACAATGTTGATTCTTCATATCCATGAGCATGGAATGTTTTTCCATTTGTTTGTGTCCTCTCTGATTTCCTTGAGCAGTCGTTTGCAGTTCTCCTTGAAGAGGTCCTTCATATCCCTTGTAAGTTGTATTCCTAGATATTTTATTCTCTTTGTAGCAATTGTGAATGGGAGTTCACTCATGATTTGGCTCTCTGTTGGTCTGTTATTGGTGGATAGGAATGCTTGTGATTTTTGCACATTGATTTTGTATCCTGAGAGTTTGCTGAAGTTGCTTCTCAGTTTAAGGAGATTTTTGGGCTGAGATGATGGGATTTTCTAAATATACAATCATGTCCTCTGTAAACAGAGACAGTTTGACTTCCTCTCTTCCTATTTGAATACCTTTATTTCTTTCTATTGCCTGACTGCCCTGGTCAGAACTTCCAACACTCTGTTGAATATGAGTGGTGAGAGAGGGCATCCTTGTCTTATGCTGGTTTTCAAAAGGAATGCTTCCAGTTTTTGCCCATTCAGTATGATATTGGCTGTGGGTTTGTCATAAATAGCACTTATTATTTTGGGATATGTTCCATTGATACCTACTTTATTGGGAGTTTTTAGCATGAAGAGCTGTTGAATTTTGTCTAAGGCCTTTTCTGCATCTATTGAGATAATCATGTGGTTTTCTCATTGGTTCTGTTTATGTGATGGATTAGTTTATTGATTTGCATATGTTGCACAAGCCTTGCATCCCAGGGATGAAGCTGACTTGATCGTGGTGGATATGCTTTTTGATGTGCTGCTGAATTCGGTTTGCTGGCATTTTATCGAGGATTTTCTCATCGATGTTCATCAGGGATATTGGCCTGAAATTTTCTTTTTTTGTTGTCTCTCTGCCAGATTTTGGAATCAGAATGATGCTGGCCTCATAAAATGAGTTAGGGATGAGTCCCCCTTTTTCTATGGTTTGGAATAGTTTCAGAAGGAATGGTACCAACTCTTTGTACACCTGGTAGAATTCAGCTGTGAATCCATCTGGTCCTGAACTCTTTTTGGTTGGTAGGCTATTAATTACTGCCTCAATTTCAGAACTTGTTATTTGTTTATTCAGAGATTCGACTTCTTCCTGGTTTAGACTTGGGAGGGTGTATGTGTCCAGGAATTTATCCATTTCTTCTAGATTTTCCAGTTTATTTGCATAGAAGTGTTTATAGTATTCTCTGATGGTAGTTTGTATTTCTGTGTGACCAGTGGTGATATCCCCTATATCATTTTTTATTGCATCTATTTGATTCTTCTCTGTTTTCTTCTTTATTAGTCTGACCAGTGGTCTATGTATTTTGTTGATCTTTTCAGAAAACCAGCTCCTGGATTCATTGATTTTTTTGAAGGGTTTTTCGTGTCTCTGTCTCCTTCAGTTCTGGTCTGATCTTAGTTATTTCCTGTCTTCTGCTACATTTTGAATTTATTTTCTCTTGCTTCTCTAGTTCTTTTAATTGTGATGTTAGGGTGTCCATTTTAGATCTTTCCTGCTTTCTCTTGTGGGCATTTAGTGCTGTAAATTTCCCTGTAAACACTGCTTTAAATGTGTCCCAGAGATTCTGGTACATTGTGTCTTCATTCTCATTGGTTTCAAAGAACATCTTTATTTCTGCCTTAATTTTGTTATTTACCCAGTAGTCATTCATGAGCAGGTTGTTCAGTTTCCATGTAGCTGTGCTATTTTGGATGAGTTTCTTAATCCTGAGTTCTAATTTGATTGCACTGTGATCTGAGAGACTTTGTTATAATTTCTGTTCTTTTGCAATTGCTGAGGAGTGTTTTACTTCCAATTATGTGGTCAATTTTAGAATAAGTGCAATGAGGTGCTGAGAAGAATGTATATTCTGTTGATTTGAGGAGGGGAGAGTTCTGTGGATGTCTATTAGGTCCATTTGGTCCTGAGCTGAGTTCAAGTCCTGAATATCCGTGTTAACTTTCTGTCTCGTTGATCCGTCTAATATTGACATTGGGTGTTAAAGTCTCCCACTATTATTGTGTGGGAGTCTAAGTCTCTTTGTAGGTCTCTAAGAACCTGCTTTATGAATCTGGGTGCTCCTGTATTGGGTGCATATACATTTAGGATAGTTAGCTCCTCTTGCTGTGTTGATCCCTTTAACATTATGTAATTCTGTTCTTTATCTTTTTTGATCTTTTTTGGTTTAAAGTCTCTTTTATCAGAGATTAGGATTGCAACTCATGTTTGTTTTGTTTTGCTTTCCATTTGCTTGGTAAATATTCCTCCATCCCTTTATTTTGAACCTATGTGTGTCTTTGCACATGAGATGAGTCTCCTGAGTACAGCACACTGATGGGTCTTGACTCTTTAATCCAGTTTGCCAGGCTGTGTCTTTTAATTGGGGCATTTATGCCATTTACATTTAAGGTTAATATTGTTATATGTGAATTTGATCCTGTCATTATGATGCTAGTTGGTTGTTTTGCCAGTTAGTTGATGCAGTTTCTTCATAGTGTCAATGTTCTTTACAATTTGGTATGTTTTTGCAGTGTCTGGTACTAGTTTTTCCTTTCCATGTTTAGTGCTTCCTTTAGGAGCTCTTGTAAGGCAGGCCTGGTGGGGACAAAATCTCTCAGCATGTGCTTGTCTCTAAAGGGTTTTATTTCTCCTTCACTTATGAAGCTTAGTTTGGCTGGATATGAAATTGTGGGTTGAAAATTCTTTTCTTTAAGAATGTCGAATATTAGTCCTCACTCTCTTCTGGCTTGTAGGTTTTCTGCAAAGAGATCCACTGTTAGTCTGATGGGCTTCCCTTTGTGGGTAACTCAACCTTTCTCTTTGGCTGCCCTTAACATTTTTTCCTTCATTTCAGCCTTGGTGAATCTGACGATTGTGTCTTGGGTTTGCTCTTCTCGAAGAGTATCTTTGTGGTGTTCTCTGTATTTCCTGAATTTGAATGTTGGTCTGCCTTGCTAGATTGGGGAAGTTCACCTGGATAATATCCTGAAGAGTGTCTTCCAACTTGGTTCTATTCTCCTTGTTTCTTTCATGTACACCAATCAAACGTAGATTTGGTCTTTTTACATAGTCCCTTATTTCTCCGAGGCTTTGTTCATTCCTTTTTATTCTTTTTTTCTCTAATCTTGTCTTCTTCGTTTATTTCATCAAGTTGATCTTCAATCACTGATATCCTTTCTTCTGCTTGATTGATTCGGCTATTGAAACTTGTGTATGCTTCACAAAGTTTTCACCCTGTGTTTTTCAGCTCCATCAGGTCATTTATGTTTTTCTCTAAACTGCTTATTCTAGTTAACAATTCCTCTAGCCTTTTTGTAGGTTTTTAGCTTCCTTGCTTTGGGTTAGAACATGCTCCTTCAGCTTAGAGGAGTTTGTTATTACCCACCTTCTGAAGCCTACTTCTGTCAATTTGTCAAACTCATTCTCTGTCCAGTTTTGTTCCATTGCTGGCGAAGAGTTGTGATCCTTTGGAGGAGAAGAGGCATTCTTGTTTTTGGAATTTTCAGCCTTTTTTGCTGGTTTCTCCCAATCTTTGTGGATTTATCTACCTTTGGTCTTTGATGTTGGTGACCTTTGGATAGGGTCTTTGAGTGGATGTGCTATTCCTTTCTGTTTGTTAGTTTTCCTTCTAGTGGACCTCCCCAAACTCCAGCAGACCGGCAGAAGAAGGGACTGACTGTCAGAAGGAAAACTTAGGGGATATTCTCAGATAAACAAAAGCTTAAAAAGTTCATTACCACTAGACCTTCACTATAAGAAATGCTAAAGGGAGTCCTTCAGATTGAAATAAAAGGATGTCAGACAGTAACTCATAGCCACATGAAGATATAAAGATCTCCAATAAAGGCAAATACATGGGCAAATATGAAAAGTCAATTTTTGTTGTAATTTTGGTTAGTAACTCCACTTTATATTTTCTATGGAATGTAAAAGACACTTGCAAAAAATTATAAATTTATGTTAATGGGTACACAATCTATAAAGATATCATTTGTGATTTCAGTAATATAAACAGTATGGGGGGATAGAGCTGTATAGGAATAGAGTTTTTGTATGCAAGTTAGGTTAAGTGCGTATCAATTCAATGTAAATTTTTATAACATTACAGTATTATATGTAGTCCCGTGGTAACCACAGATAAAATATTTACAGTATATATACACAAAATGAATTGGGAAGGGAATCAAGATATGTCATTACAAAAAATTATATAAACACACGAAAAAGGCAGTAATGAAGGGAATGAGGGACAAAAAAAGTTCTGAGACATATAGAAAACAACAAAATGGCACAATTAAGTCCTACTCTACCAGTAATTACTTTAACTGTAAATGGATTAAACTTCCCCATTAAAAGGCATAGATTGGCAGAACAGATTTTTTAAAAACATGATCTAACTGTATGCTGTCAACAAGAGATTCACTTTAGACGTAAGGACACAAATAGATTGAAAATGAAAGGCTGAAAGAAGATACTCCATGCAAATAGTAACCAGAAGAGAGCAGAAGTGGCTATATTAGCATCAGACGAAATAGAATTTAAGTCAAAAACTATTATAAGAGATAAAAAAGGACATTATATGTTGTTTAGAAGGTTAATTCATGAAGAAGAAATAACAATTATAAACATGTATGTACCAAACATCAGAGCTCAAAAATATATGAAGCAAACATTGACAGAATTGAAGGGAGAAATAGACAGCTCTACAATGAAAGTTGGATATTTCAATACCTCAATATCCCACTTTAAATAATGGATAGAACAACCAAACAGAAGATCAACAAGTAATGAGAGGACTTGAAAAACACTACAAACCAACTGGATATAACAGACATATATAGAACACTCCACCCAACAACAGCAGAATACACATTTTTCTCAAATATACTTAGAATATTTTCCAGGATAGACCATGTGTTAGACCACAAAACAAATCTTAATAAAGTTTAAAAGACTGAGATCAGACAGAGTGTCTTTTCTGATCACAATGGAATGAAAATAGAAATCAGCAGAAGGAAAACTGGAAAATTCACAAATACGTGGATATTAAAAAACACACTCTTAAATAATCAATGTGTCAAATAAGAAATCACATGAGAGAGCATATCTTGAGACAAATGAAAATGAAATACAACATGCCAAAAATTCTGGAATGCAGCAAAAGCAACGCTAAAAGAGAAATTTATAACTAAATGCTTACATTGAAAAGGAAGAATGGTCTCAAATCAACAACCCAACTTTATACCTTAGGGAAACAGAAAAAAAAAAGAACCCTAACACTAGCATAAGAAAAGAATCAATAAAGATTAAAGCAGCAATAAATAACAATAGAGAATAGAAAAACAATAGAGAAGAATGACAAGCCACAATTTGATTCTTCAAAAAGATCAACAAAATTGACAAACCTTTAGCTAGATTAAGAAAAAAATTTGGAAAAAATCATTTGTTGGGGCTGTGTGCAGTGTCTCATGCCTGTAATCCTAGCACTTTGGGAGGCTGAGGCAGTAAGATCACTTGAGCCCAGGAGTTTGAGACCAGTCTGGGCAACATAGTGAGACTCTGTCTCTACAAAAAAATTTTTTTAAATAGCAGGGCATGGTGTTGTGCACCTGTAGTCCCAATTACTTGGGATGGTAAGGTGGAAGGATCATTTGAGCCTGGGAAGTCGAGGCTGCAGTGAGCTATGATCACACCACTGCACTCCAGCCTGGGTGACAGAGCACACTCTGTCTCAACAAGAAATTATGTGTTCGCAACGTCACACACTGGGGCCTGTTTTGGGGTGGGGGGATCGGGTAGGGATAGCATTAGGAGAAAGACCTAATGTAAATGACGAGTTAATGAGTGTAGCAAACCAACATGGCACATGTATACATGTGCACATTGTGTACACGTACCCTAGAACTTAAAGTATACTAATAATTTTTTAAAAAACTATTTGTTCTCAGAGGGCAGAAAAATATTTTAAAATTACTAAAACCAGAAATGAAACTGGGGACATTAGTAATGATTTTAGAAAGATAAAAAGGATTATAAGAGAGTACTGTGAACAGCTGTATGCCAACAAATCGGATAACCTGGATGAAATGAACAAATTTGTAGAAAGACACAACTTGCCAAGACTGAATGATGAAGAAACAGAAAATCTAAATAAAACCACAGCTAGTTAGGAGATTGATTCAGTAGTCAAAAGCCTCCCACTAAAAACATCCCTGGATGAGTTGGTTTCACTGTTGAATTCTATGAATTAAAAGAAGAACTAACTCCAGTCCTTCTTAAACTTTTCCAAGAAATTCAAGAGGAGCAACACTTCCAACTCATTCTATGAGGCCAGCATTACCCTGACATCAAAGCTAGACAAAGACACTACAAGAAAGAAAAAAAAAAAACCTTATATCTCTTATAAATATTGATGCAAAAATCCTCAAGAAAATACTAGCAAACTAAATTGAGCAGCATATTAAAAAGATCGTATACCATGACCAAGTGGGATTTATTTCTGGAGTACAAGGATGGTTCCACATACGAAAATCAATCAATATATTGTACTACGTTAACACAATGGAAAAAAACCCATATTATTTCAATGGATATAGAAAAAGCATTTGACAAAATTCAACTCTGTTTCATAATGAAAGCAATCAACAGACTAGAAATAGAAGAATACGTCAGCCAGTGGTGGTGGCTTAAATCTGTAAACCTAGCACTTTGGGAGGTCAACACAGGAGGATTGCTTGAGTCCAGGATTTCAAGACCAGCCTGGGCAACATAGTGAGACCCTGTCTCTACAAAAAATTTTAAAAATTAGGCAGATTTGGCATGGCGGCACACGTCTGTAGTCCCACCTATTTGGGAGGCTGAGGTGGAAGAATCACTCAAGCCTGGGAGGTTGATGCTGCAGTGAGCTGTGATTGTACCACTGCACTCCAGCCTGGAAGACAGAGTGAGACCCTATCTCAAAAAAAGAGAAAACTTCCTCAACATAATAAAGGCTATATATGAAAAGCCCATAACTAATGTCATACTCAGTGGTAAAAGACTGAAAGTTTTCCCTGTGAGATCAGGAAAAATACAGGGATGTCTGCATTTGCCACTTCTATTCTACATAATATTGCAAGCTCTAGTTGAAACAATTAGACAAAAAAAGAAATAAAAGACCTTCAAATTGGGGGAAAAAAGAAGTAAAATTATCTCTGTTCACAGATGGTATGATCTTATGTGTAGAAAACCTTAAAGACTCCAGAACATTTCTTATAATAAATGAACTCAGCACAATTTCGGGATACAAAATAAAAACAGGAAAAAAATCAGTTGTGTTTCTATGTGCTAACAAGGAATAATCTGAAAAGAAAATTAAGAAAATTCCTTTTGCAATAGCATCAAAATAATAAAATACTTCGAAATAAACTTAACCAAGGAAGTGAAAGACACACAGTGAAAACTACAAACCATTGATGAAATAAAGACAAATATAAGAAGGCATCATGTGTTCATGAACTGGAAGACCCAATATTGTCAAAATGTCCACACTAAACGAAACAATCTACAGATTTCATGGAATCCCTATCAAAATCCCAATTTCTTTGCATAAATACAAAAATACATCTTAAAATTCATATGGAATGTCAAGGGACCTCAAATAGCCAAAAATAGTCTTTAGAAAATAAAATTGGCCAGGCACAGTAGCTCATGCTTGTAATCCCAGTGCTTTGGGAGGCCAAGGCTGGCAGACTGCTTGACCCCAGGAGTTTGAGACCAGCCTGGCCAACATGGGAAAACCCTGTTTCTACAAAAAATACAAAAATTAGCTGGGCTTTGTGGCATGCACCTATAATCCCAGCTACTGAAGAGGCTGAGGTGGGAGGATCACCTGAGTCCAGGAGGTTGAGGCTGTGGTGAGCTGTGATCATGCCACTGTACTCCAGCCTGGGTGACAGAGTGAAACCCTGTCTCATCTTAAAAAAAAAAAAAAAAAAGAGAGAGAGAGAGAAAGAAAGAAAAAAAAAAAGAAAAAAATTGGAAACTGACCGTTTCCAATTTGAAATCTTACTACAAAGCTATGATACTGGAATAAGAACAGACATATAGACCAATGAATAGAGGTCCAGAAATAAACCTTCACATATAAGGTTAAATTATTTTCAGCAGTATGGTGCTATATTAGTCTGTTCTCATGCTGCTAATAAAGATATACCAAAGGCTGAGTAATTTATGAATGAAAGAAGTTTAATGGACTCACAGTTCCACATGGCTGGGGAGGCCTTATAATCATGGCAGAAGGCAAATGAGGAGCAAAGTCACGTCTTACACGGCAGCAGGCAAGAGAGCTTATGCAGGGGAACTCCCCTGTATAAAACCATCGGATCTTATGAGACTTGTTCACTACCACGCGAACAGTATAGGGGAAACACCTCCATGATTCAATTATCTCCACTGGGCCTTGCCCTTGACACATGGAGATTATTACAATTCAGAGTGAGATTTGGGTGGGGACACAGCCAAACCATATCAGGCGCCAAGACCATTCAATGGAGAAAGACAGTTTTTTCAACAAATAGTGCTCAGAAAATGGAATATCCACATGCAAAAGAAAGAAATTGGACCCATACCTTATACAAAAATTAATTCAAAATGGATCAAAGACCTAAATATAAGAACTATGATTAGTGCTTCTCTGTAAATTCATTTAGCACCCCCAAGGGAGGTGACTCTTTCCCTGGAAAGGCTTAAGCAGAAGCTGCAAGACCAGTTAACTTGGAAGGAATGCAGTGTAGGCCAGTGGCTCACAAATGCCAAATCAGACAGCTGAAAATCTGATTGTATCAGCATCACCTGGGGAGCTTTTTTAAAAATCTACATATGTAGCCTACAAGAGAATCTGACTTAAGAAATTTGGAGTGGAACTCATGGGTCTGCATTTCAAAGCTCCTGGGGCAATTCTGAGGCAAAGCCAGGTTGGGGAAGTTCCAGGTAGGGGATTCGAGCATCAGATTTGGACTAGAGGCCTACAACTCAATGTGTGGTCCATAGACAAACAGCATTGGTATCACTTGGAAGCCTTTTTTTGTTTTGTTTTGTTTTTAAGTCAATACATTTTTATTCAAGGAATTTTATGTTGTGATCCCTTCTACTGTCCATCAAGGTCACTTTGGATCCTCTAAAGAACTGTAGTCAAAATTTGTCTTCAAAAGATTTATTAATATCTTCAAGTTAGCCCTTTTTAATAGAACTGATGCTTAATCTAGTTGTCCTATCAGCCCGTAATTCTTTTATTTTGGTTTCTTTCATCTCTTTTAAATATGAATATACTGATGAAGATGTCAACATTCACCAAGAATCTTTGGGATCTAATTTCTTCAACCAATTTACTTTAGGGTCATTTTTAGAGTAGGGGGATCTGCTTCATTCTCAATTTGACACCCTAGAAAAAGAAAAGCATTGCTCACTCTTTTAGAATATATCAAACTGAAGAGTATGAGAAACCTATACAAGTGCTTTATCAATAGAAATACCAGGTTTAACAAGCACAAAGCCAAGAAAATCAATGAAGCCAGATACTGGATTTCTATGGCACTAATCTTTGAACACCCTAGCAGGAGTAAACCGCTGAGTGCAGATACCATGCAGTGCATCCTGGAAGCTTTTAAGGAACAAAGACTCTAAAGCCTCACCCTAGACCTCCTGAGTCAGAACTTGCATTATATATATATATATATATATATATTTGGAGGCAGGGTCTCACTCTTTCACCCAGACTGGAGCGTAGAGGTGCAATTATGGCTCACTGCAGCCTCGACCTCCTGGGCTCAAGGGATCCTCCTGCCTCAGCCTCCTGAGTAGCAGGGACTACAGGTGCATGCATTACCATGCCCAGCTAATTTTTAAGATTTTTAGAGATGGGATTCCACCATGCTGCCTAAGCTGGGTCTCAAACTCTTGGGCTCAAGCAATTCTTCCAATGTGGCCTCTCAAAGTGCTGGGACTGCAGGCATAAGCCACTATGCCCGGCCAGAACCTGCCTTTTAAACAAAGTCCCAAATATTTCTATGCACATTAAAGTTTGAGAAGCAGTGCATGACATGATCTTTGCAGTCTTCTAATCCTGAGAAGCTAGGGTGCCATGACCTTTTGTTGCTGTATTTTGTTGCTGAATTATTATTAAATACAAACTGTGTTACTGGAGAAATATTTCCTACGGCTATGGCTCAACTTTCAAATATAGTTATCCAGTGAAGGTTGTTCAGGGAATGAGGAGAACCTTGCTCACTGTAAGGAGTGCTAAGCTTGCTCTGACTGGCCATTTAAAGACCCAGAATTCTTCAGCCAGGTGTGGTGGCTCACACTTGTAATCCTAGAAATTTGGGAGACTGAGATGGGAGGATGCTTGAGCTCAGGAGTTTGAGACCAACCTGGGCAACATGGCAAGACCTCCATCACTAAAATGAAATAAACAAATACATTTTAAAGACCCAGAATTCTATTCCAAGAATGGGGCCAACCACAACCGCCTACAACAGTGGTTCTCAAACTTAAGCCTGCATCTGAATCACCTGGAGGGCTTACTAAAATAGATTGCTGGGCCCCAACCACAGTTTCCAACTCAACAGATCTTGGATGGGGCCCCACAATTTGTAATTCTAACAACTTTCTAAGTAATGCTGGTGTGCTAGTCAGGGAATGACACTTGGAACCATTCGCCCAGGTTAAAAGGCTTCAGTTCATAGGAGAACTTCTTTAGATTAGCAACCTCCTTTAGGCTGGAAGTGGCCTGGCTGCAATTTAACTTGCTTCCTTGAAAATGTGCTGAGGTTTACAGCATGGTATGGAGCCTGACTACATATTCACTTGGAGCCAGGTCAACCAGCCTGCCAGTGGCTGTGACCCATGGATGTAAGGCGCTTGATGTGTCAGCCTGGGATTTGCTGAATCTTGCTCAATGAACGGAATCTGTGTTGGCTTTATGGCTTTCCCAGATCAATTGTGGTATCAAGATGATGATGCCACCCCTGCCCAGGCTTTTATAGCTTTTACGTATTGAGTGTTTCCAAAGGGAGTTATTAAATTGAATTCACTTATAATCACAGGTGAACTTGCCCTTTATTGCATATCACCCTGCTGAAAGCCAGTCACAAGTGTCCCTGATTTTCTTTACTATGTGGTTTCAGAGTCCCTAGCCTTCCCTTTCTATAGTAGTCTGAATTCTAAGATAAAGTTTGTCTTTTGGTGGAAAGCTGACTTTCTGCAACTCTCCTTTAAGAAGCAGGCCAATCTTTGGGAGCATTTCTCTGCCATGTGATTTTAAAGTTTTACAATTTCCTTGAGCATGTCTCCTTCCCCAATGTCTTCCTGAGGCGAGACTTTCATCTGAGCTCTTTTCTGCCTTTCTGTACTAGAAGCTTGTGGTGAGGCCACTCTGCTTCTGTTAATTCTAAGCAAGCCCTTGCAGGTGAAACTAGGCAAGTAACATGGCCAGTTGGTCTTTGAAAGGGCCAGGTTTATACATGATTGGTGCATGCTGGTTTTGAACAAATTTGACCATGGAATAATTCTAAAAGCAGAGATTTTTCAAGTTTGGAGCAGGGCAAGTTCCTTGCTCTCATTAAAGGGTAGACCAGTTAACTTTTGCTGTATAAGAAACTACCCCAAAATAAGTGACTTAAACAATGTAGTTCAGAATTTCCTGGGTTGGCAATTCGGGCAGGGATCATTTAGTGGTTTATTTGGTCTTGGCTGGGTTTTCTCTGACAATTGTGGCCAGCTGTTGGATCAGCTGTGGGCTAGCTGGTCTAAGATGACTTGCCTCAGCTGAAATGGCACATCTCCATTCTGGGGTCTCTCATTCTCCATTGGACCAATCCTGGCTTCTTCACATGATAACTGTGCAGGGTTTCAAGAGGAAAAAAAAATGTGTGTAGGGAGTGTTGAGGCCTAGGCTCCAAATTGGCACACTGTCAGTTCTGCCATGTTTTATTGGCCAGAACAAGGTACAAATCCAGCCCAGATTCAAGGGGAGTAAAAACAGTTTCCACCTCTTGGTGGGAGAAGCTGAAAAGTCACATTGCAAAGGGCCTGGATAGAGTAAGAAAAGATAGATTTTTGCCATTTTGCAATAGACTGAAAGAGCCACCTCAGGGCCCTTGAACATGCTGGTCTCTCTTCCTAGAACCCGTTTTTCTCCACTTTCTCTATGGCTGGTACTTCTCATCTTTCAGATCTCAGCTTACGTATCATGTTTTCTGAGGAGACATCCTACCAGCATGTCCTGCTATTCTCGATCTAAATCCCTATTTTTCTTCTTTCATATGCTTCTCTCATTTTGTAATTTTTTCATTTATGAGATTATTGGTTTTTCTTGATTACATCCCTAGAACAAAAATTCCATAAAGTCAAGGAATAATTTTGTTTTGTTTTGTTTTGTTTTTAAGAGACAGTGTCAGAACTTCTGGACTCAGGTAGTCTTCCTGTCTCAGCCTCCCAAAGTGCTGGGATTACGTGCATGACCCACTGTGCCCAATCAAGTTTGTCATTTTTACTTAATTATTATATCAGTAGTACTTAGCATAATGTCTGACACATAGTAGGCCCTCAATAAATATATATCCAAAGAGTGAATTGAATGAAAGATGGAGGTAATATAATCTATTTGATTAAGGAAAAGATTGAGCATTTCAGAAGAGGATAGAAGAGTTGGTCTGGCCATGTGATAAGTAAGACATAGAAAATAATCCAAGGAGATCAATAAAAAGGTCTAGGGAGCTCTCACTACCTGCATGATATCTTTAAAAGGCCACTGGTAAAATGTTCCCTCTCCCAGATGGCCCGAATACATGAGATTAAAGCACATCAAGGCTTGGCAAGGACCCTGAAACCCAAGATAACTTATTTCCAACCAAAAATTAAGGTACATAGTTTTCCAAGGGATCACTTCTTCTGGTTCATGATTATGTTAAAATAGGAGTACCAGATATGTAATAGAAATAGTAAGTTTAAAAAATTTTTTTGAGACAGGTCTTGCTCTGTCAGCCAGGTTGGAGTGCAGTGGCACAATCATGGCTTACTGTAGCCTCAGCCTCCCAGGCTCAAGCGATCCTCTCACCTCAGCTTCCCAAGTAGCCAGGACTACAGGTGCACGCCATCACACCCAGTAATTTTTGTATTTTTTGTAGAGGCAGGGTTTCACCGTGTTGCCCAGGCTGTTCTTGAACTCCTGGGCTCAAGCAATCCACCCACCTCGGTTTCCCAAAGTGTTGAGATTACAGGTGTGAGTTACCATGCCCAGCCAGCAATTTTCTATGTTTCACAAATCAGTATCACTGGAATAAACTGATGAGTAATCAAGACTTTTGGAGGGTGGGAGGGAAGGAGGATATATAGTTACCATGGTTCAAGGCCACCTAGAGCTAGAAATTTCAGCATCAGAGTGTCAATCCTTTAAGTCTTAAGGCTTTTAGCATTTAACCCACTGCTAATCTACAATTTTCCTGAGAATCAGCCCTGTTTCCAGTCCTACTTTGCTGGAATGTAACTCCAGGGAAATGGTTCTTACCTAGGCTGACTGACTTTGCTCCCCAGGTGATTTTGACAATGTCTGCACATAGTTTTGGTGATCGTAATTGGGAGACTGTTACCAGTATATAGTGAGTAGAGGCCAGAGTTTGCACCATTACACTCTAGCCTGGGGAACAGAGAAAGACCCTGTCTATGAGACCCCTCCCTAGTGGTTGGGACCACAGACACATGCAACCATGCCTGGCTAATTTCTTTCTTTTTCTTTTACTTTACATATATTATTTGAAACAGGGTCTTACTCTGTCACCCAGGCTACAGTGCAGTGGCAGGATCATGGCTCACCACAGCCTCAATCTTCCAGGCTCAAGCGATCTTCCCATCTCAGTCTCCTGAGCTGCTGGTGCTACAGGCATGCACCACCACACATGGCTGATTAATTTTTATTTTCAGTAAAGACAAGGTCTCACTATGTTGCCCAGGCTGGTCTCAAGCAATCTTCCTGCCTTGGCCTCCTAATCTTTTTATTTTTTTGTAGAGACAGGGTCTTCCTATTTTGCCCAGGCTGGTCTTAGTGTCCTGGTCTCAAGTGATCCTCCAGCCTTGGTCTCCCAAAGTGCTGGAACTACAGGCGTGAGCCACTGCACCCAGCTTAACACTATTTGGCCCATCTGCCAGTTCCCAGGAAAGCTCCATTCTCAGAATTTGTCTTTATTTAACCTGGCTCAGAGGTTACCCTGTGTGAACAGTCTTATCCCTAGGTCATTTGTGGGGGAAAAAAAAAAATGTGACGATGTCTTTGTATCATAGTCGTTGGAGGTGGTGTTACCAGTTGGGGTTAACAAGAGGTTGACCAAGAAAGTTAAAAGGAAAAACTGGGGAATGAGATGCCCAAAAGGGTCTTTGAAAAGCTCCAGTATATTCGTGGGACATAGAAATCCACTGACATATGCGAGACTTGTGCACATGCCGAAGGAAGTCCTATAAAGTCCCTAATCTCTCATCTCTGGCTGGTCTTGAGGCTATGCACATGCAGGAGATGAAGGCTAAAGCAGAATTGCAAACTGCCTGGCAGAGTGTTGAAGCTATGCCACAATCCACACAGAGAAACCTTCAACAAAGGGACAGGTAGGGTGGCTCATGCCTGTAATCCCAGTACTTTCAGAGGCTGAGGCAGGAAGATTGTTTGAGGCCATGAGTTCAAGACCAGTCTAGGCAACATAATGAGACTTGTCTCCCTCAAAAAAGTGAAAAAAAAAAAAAGCTGCAAATAGTGGTACATGTGCCTCTAGTTCCAGCTACTTGGGAAACTGAGGCAGGAGGATTGCTTGAGCCCAAGAGTTTGAGGCTGCTGTGAGCTATGATCCTGCCACTACACTCCAGGTTGGGTGACAGAGCAAGATCTTGTCTCAAAAAAAAAAAAAAAAAAAAAAAAAAGACAAACCAAAAAAATGAAACCTTCAGCAAAGACTGAGAGACTTAGTGGTTGAAGGTATTAAAGGACATCTCTGTCCAATTATTAGCTGACCACTAGGTTAAGCAAGCAGAGACTTCAGTGGCCACACACAATAAAAATTACAGACAGGATGGGCATGGTGGCTCATGCCTGTAATCCCAGCACTTTGGAAGGCCAAGGTGGGAGGATTGCTTGAGCCCAGGAGTTAAGACCAGCCTGGGCAACATGGGGAAACCTCATCTCTTCAAAAAAATACAAAAATTAGCTGGATGTGGTGGCATGTGCCTCTGGTCCCAGCTACTCAGGAAGCTGAGGTAGAAGGTTTGCTTGAGCCTGGGAGATCAAGTCGATAGTGGAACATGATTGCACAACTACACTCCAACTTGGACAACAGAGTGAGACCCTGTTTCAAAAATTTTAAAAAATTATAGACATAACAGAATTAATTCTGAAAGGTTATTAAATAAACAAACAGCAGTAGCAACAAGAACAACAAAGAGAAGCAACAAACCCTGGGGGAGAATCTGATTTCCAGAGTTGCCATATTATTTTAAACATTGAGTTTTCAACAAAATTATAGGGCACACAGAGAAACAGGAAAGTACAGCCTTTATACATGAAGAAAGAAGTAATAAGAGAATTCAGTAAATTTCCAGGGAACAAGGTTGGTTGCTATTAAAAGAATGAGCAAAGTATCTGAATAGACTTGTATCCAAGGAAGAGATATAAATGGCCAATAAACACATAAGACTCTCAACTTCATTAGTCATCAGGGAAAAGCAAATCAAAAGCACAATGAGATATTCAAACCCAGCAGGATAACTAAAATCAGAAGCAGACTAGAAAAGTGCTGATAAGGATATGGAGAAAGTTGAACCTTCCTAGCTTCTACTGGAATTGTAAAATGGTGCAACCACTTTGGAAAACAGCCTGGTAACTCCTCACAAAGTTAAACATATAGCTACAAAATGATCTAGCAGTTCCACTCCCTGGTATATACACCAGCAAATTGAAAACATATATCTATACAACTTGTGCACAAACGTTTTACAACAGCATTATTCCTAATAGGTAAAAAATAGAAGCAAGCTGAATGTCCATCAGCTGATGAATGGATAATGAAAATGTGGTACAGTTGACCCTTGAACCTTGAACGACATGGGTTTGAACCGCATGGGTCCACTTATAAGTGATTTTGTTGTTCAATAAAATTTACACTGAATGTGCCTGCCTCTCTTGCCACCTCCTCCACTTCTGCCTCTGCCACCCCTGAGACAGCAAAACCAACTCTTCCTCTTCCTCCTCCTCCTCAGCCTACTCAATGTGAAGACAATGAGGATGAAGACCTTTATCATGATCCATTTCCATTTAATGAATAGTAAATGTCTTTTCTCTTATGATTTTCTTAATAACATTTTCTTTTCTCTAGCTTACACATCACATACAAAATCTGTGACAATCAACTGTTTATGTTATTGGTAAGGCTTCTAGTCAACAGTTGGTTATTAACAGTTAAGTTTTAGGGGAGTCAAAAATTTTATCTTCTTTCTTTCTTTCTTTCTTTCTTTCTTTCTTTCTTTCTTTCTTTCTTTCTTTCTTTAACCTTTCTTTCTTTCTTTCTTTCTTGAGGCAGGGTCTCACACTGTTGTCCAGGCTAGAGTGCAGTGGTGCAATCAAGGCTCACTGCAGCCTTGAACTCCCTGGCTCAAGCAATCCTCCCACCTCACAGTCTCCCAAATAGCTGGGGAGTACAGGCATGCACCACTCCGTGCTGGTGCTTTAACCCATGTTTAGTAAAGATGGAGTTTTACCATGTTGGCCTAGGCTGGTCTCAAATTCCGGGGCTCAAGCAATCCTCCTGCATGAGCCTCTCAAAGTGCTGGGATTACAGGCATGAGCCACCATGCCCAGCCTATACTTGAATTTTTTACTGCACAGGAGGCCAGTTCCCCTAGCCCCCGCATTGTTAAAGGGTCAACTGTATATGTACCCAATGGATTATTATTTGACCATAAAAAGAAATGAAATACAAATACATGCTACAACGTGGATGAACACTGAAAATATTAATGCTAAGTAAAAGAAAGAGGTCAGTAAAGACCACATATTATATTACTCCATTTATATAAAATTTCCAGTGTAGGTGAATATTAGAGTCACCGAATAGACTAGTGGTTACTAGAACCTGGGTGGAAAGGGAAATAGGGAGTGACTGCTAATGAGTACAGGATTTGTTTTGAGAGTGATGGAAATGTTTTAAAATTAAATATTGGTGATCATTTCACAATTTAGTAATGTGCTAAAAACCACTAAAATGTAGACTTTAAATTAATGAATTTTGTAGATGGTCCATGATATCTCAATAAAGCTGTTTTTGTTTTGTTTCGTTTTGTTTTGTTTTGAGATGGAGTTTCACTCTTGTTGCCCAGGCTGGAGTGCAATGGCATGATCTCCGCTCACTGCAACCTCCGCCTCCCGGATTCAAGCGATTCTCCTGCCTCAGCCTCCTGAGTAGCTGGGATTGCAGGAACATACCACCATGTCTGGCTAACTTTTGTACGTTTAGTAGAGATGGAGTTTCACCATGTTGGCCAGGCTGGTCTCAAACTCCTGACCTCAGGAGATCCACCCACCTCGGCCTCCCAAAGTGCAGGGATTACAGGCATGAACCACTGCGCCTGGCCAATAAAGCTGTTTTAAACAATGTTAGACAATATTGTTGTTAAAAACTAGAATAAAACTGCAATTCAGAATCCAGTGTTGGTACTACTGCATTCCCACTTTCTGTTGTAAAAAATTTAACAAAGACTACAACATTGTTATAGAAAATCAGCCATGGATAGTATGGGTCCAAATTCTAGCACAGATTATATAGTGGGAAAAAACAAAAGTGGGCAGATTTATCTCAAATTAGGAGAAATGTTTATGTATAGTCAGCAGTAAGTCCAATGTCATAAGTGCAAGCAGACAACTGGAGACAGGAAAAGTGTAATGTAATGTGTGAAGACTTGAAAGATGGTGAAAAAGGTCTCATCCCATCTCACTTGCAAATTTTATGATGTCTAAGTTTTATCCCGAAGTTTTTATTTATTTATTTATTTATTTATTTATTTATTTATTTATTGAGATGGAGTGTCGCTCTTGTTGCCCAGGCTGGAATGCAGTGGCTGCGGTCTCTGCTCACTGCAAGCTCCACCTCCCGGGTTCAAGTGATTCTCCTGCCTCAACCTCCCAAGTGGCTAGGATTACAGGCACCCACCACCATGCCCAGCTAATGTTTGTATTTTTAGTAGAGACAGAGTTTTGCCATGTTGTTCAGGATGATCTTGAACTCCTGACCTCAGGTGATCTGCCCACCTTGGCCTCCCAAAGTGCTGGGATTACAGGCGTGAGCCACCAAGCCCAGCCCTGAAGTTATGAAAAACACAAAAAGGCATGTTTCTAAAGCCAACTCCAACTCTGTCACAGATATAACCAATAGTTCTTCAATCAATATATTTTATGAGGGCAACCCAAACTGGAAGAGGGAAGACATTGTCTTGTACAATGCCTAGACTCATTTGCCTTAAATGAGAAAATGAATGGACTTGGCATTGTAGTTCTTACACCTACTAGAGTATTAGCTCTTCAAAAAGAAGCTGAATATTCTAAATCAAGCTTGTTCCACCCACGGCCCATGGGCTTCATGCAACCCAGGATAGTGTTGAATGCAGCCCAACACAAATTTGTAAGCTTCCTTAAAACATTACAAGATTTTTTTGCAATTGTTATTTGTAGCTCATCAGCTATCATTAGTGTTAATGTATTTTATGTGTGGCCTGAGACAATTCTTCTTCCAATGTAGCCCAGGGAAGCCAAAAGATTGGACACCCCTGCGCTAACTATTCGTATTGTCCTACTCCAATTGTGTTGCTATAAAGGAATACCTGAGGCTGTGTGATTTATAATGAAAAGAAGTTTATTTGACCCACCATTCTGTAGGCTATACAAGAAACATGGCACCGACGTCTACTTCTGGTGAGGGCTTCAGGCTACTTCCACTTATGATGGAAGGCAAAGGGGAGTCAGCATGTGCTGAGATCACATGGTGAGTTAGGAAGCAAGAGAGAGGGAGAAGAGAGGTGCCAGGCTGTTTATCACAACCAGCTTTTATGGGAATCAATAGAGTGAGAACCCACTCACCCCAGTCACCTGCCAGGGAGGACATTAATCTACTCATGAGGGATCAGCCTCCATGACCCAAACACCTTCCATTAGGCCCCACCTCTAACATTGGAGATCACATTTCAGCATGAGGTTTGGTGGGGACAAATATCCGAACTAGAGGACATATGATGGCCTTAAAAGTGTTTGCATAGATGGGCACAGTAGCTCATGCCTGCAATCCTAGCACTTTGGGAGGCTGATGTGAGAGGATCACTTGGGTTCCAGGAGTTAGAGACCAGCCTGGGCAACATGGTGAGACCCCATCGCTACAAAAAACATTTTATTTTAATTAGGCGGGCATGGTCGAACATGTATGTAGTCCTGTCTATTCAGAAGGCTGAGACAGGAGGATGGCTTGAGCCCAGGAGTTCGAGGTTGCAGTGAGCTATGACCACGCCACTGTACTCCAGCCTGGGAAACAGAGCAAGACCCTGGCTCAAAAAAAAAAAAAAAAAAAGTGTTTGTATATATGGTGATAGAAATAGAGAGGGAAAAATTCAAGACTTTATCAAAGGTATATAAATCAGTGTTGAAATTCTTGAAAGACTGGATGATCTGTAAATGAATAACTTTGTCAACCTGAAAGCCTAATTTACTTGATCTTATACAAAGCATATAAGATGCTAGGCATGGACTTTAAATGCCAGATAATGCAAATTGTATTAGATCTATGTCCAGACAGACAAACAGACTCTTAGGGCAAGTACAGCTTGGCCAGGCCCTATCCATTAACTTGCACAATCTTACCTGTAAGAGCCTTATGAATACACATATATTCACACGCATATGTGTATATATGATCCAAAATGTATGTGCTATATGACTATATATGCACCATATAAGTACAAACGTGTGTATGTATATATGTACTTTGGACCTAGTTGCTGCAAACACAGTGAAACAAAATAAAATTGTTACCACAGGTGAAGGGAAATAATCTTTTAGCCAAATACTCCTATAGAACATATCTCCCAAATACAAAGTTATCATATTTGTCAGCAAAAACGTTGTTTCTGATGATTTCCCAAGTGATCTGAGTGACCCAGGCATACCAGAACAATATCTTTTTTCTTTTTTTGAGACACAGTCTCATTCTGTCACCCAGGCTGGAGTGTAGTGGCATGATCTTGGCTTACTGCAGCTTCTAACTCTTAGGCTCAGGCCATCCTCCCACCTCAGCCTCCTGAGTAGCTTGGACTACAGGCGTGCACCACCATGCCTGGCTAAGTGTTTTGACTTTTTGTAGAGATGCGGGTCTCGCCATGTTGCCCATGCTGATCTCAAACTCCTGAGTTCAAGCGATCCACCTGCCTTAGACTTCCAAAGTACTAGGTTTATAGGTGTGAGCCACTGCACCTGGCCACCAGGACAATTTCTTCATGGCAATAGAGGACAGAGAAAAGAGGGTAAGCATTAGAGTACTCTTGAAAAGGAAAAGTGACAATACTGATTGCTACCAGTCTAGCACCCCAAGTTCATATTGTTCGTAGTGTCACACTTGTCTATGACTTCTCCCAGAACATTGAACAATAGGTCCACTGAGTGCAGTGTTCCAGAAAAGCAGAAATGACAGGAATATATGTTACCTTTATCACTAAACATGATTGGAAGATTGCCACAAAACTGTTTAAAATTCTGAAAAGAGAAAATTAGAATATCCTGGATGGTCTTGTGTCAATAGGTGAAAAGTACAAGTTATATAAGCAAATAAGCAAAAAGGAATAGAAAAAAGATTAGTAAAACCTCAAGGAAAACCCAAGAAGTTTTCTTGATGTTTATATTCAAAAGTAGACCAGGCCATTGGAGAATTCAAGATTTTCTTTAAAGTATATAATATTTAAGATATATTTGGAAGTATTGGAAGCATACTGGCAGTCTGAAGAGATTTGAGTAGCAAGAGTGAAACTGTATTTGTCTGCAGCACTTAGGCACATGAGGAGAACATGAGTGATTAAATGGCATGTGAACATTGTTTTCTGCAGAGAGCATCCAGTGCTCATGGATTGGGGGAGGCTCTGCTGCATAATCAGTTTTGTGAATGGGTCTAAGACTAGTGTTTACACCTGACTGATATTAATACTTAGTGTTTTGACTTTCTTTTTTTTTTTTGGACAGGGTCTTGCTCTGTTACTCACACTGGAGTGTAGTGGTGTGACCATGGTTCACTGCAGCCTCAATCTCCAGGTTCAAGCGATCCTCCCACCTCAACTTCCCAAGTAGCTGAAACCAGGTGCATGCCATATGACCCGGCTAATTTTTGTATTTTTTGTAGAAACAGGGTTTCGCTGTGTTGCCCAGTCTGGTCTTGAACTCCTGGGCTCAAGCGATTCTCCTGCCTCGGCCTCCCAAAGTATTGGGTTTACAGGCGTGAGCCACCACACCTAGCCTCTTTTGGCATTTTTAAGAGTTGTTTCTGTTCCCCCACCTTTAAAATAATTGCACACTGTTTGCATCAGAGAGCTAGGGGTCTTTGTCAAGATTGTCTCCAGCTTTTCATTTCACAGACAAGAAAACTAAAGCCAAAATGGAGTCAGTGGTACTTATTTCCTAACACAAAGCTGAAACAACAGCCCAGGTCTTCTGATTTCAAGGTCAGCACCCGTACTACATTGTCTCTGTTTTGTTGACATCTTTCTAAAAGCCACTTATACACTTTTTTAAAAAACTTTGGGAAACAATCCCTACAGTTACATTTCCTTCTGCTGTTATTGTTTGGGAAGCAATAGAGGAGGAAGTAAGTCAAGACCCACAGGCCTCAGAATGAAACCGTTTTGGGTTTTCTTCCCGGCTTTAGCCATTGCTAGGCAGTCACTCTCGGGAAGATTTCTTAAAGTCTTTGAGTCTCTGTTTCTGCACTTTTCAATAGGGTAGTAACAGGACTACTTCATGGGATAGTGAAAAAGTAAATTAATGCACGTGCAACACTGGGAACATAACACTTACCAAGATACAGCTGCGATCATAGTGATGCTGACCATCGTGATCATGGGGCTGTTTTGAGCCAGGCTGCAACTTTTTGCCAGTCAAGGGCCTATTGGGAGGATCCTGGTGCTGGGATGACACTTAATATTCTTTGAAAGCAGACTTTCAGTCCCCTTCAATGCTTCCTGGCACCCTGAAACTGCCACCTAGCTCTTCCTCTTCACAGCTCCCACATCTAGTTTGCTAATGGCACAATCATTTTAAATTCATATGCAGCCTATGGTAATAGGGAGAACCAAAATATTTATCTTTCAAACTTCTCTCTCCTACCTTCCACTACCTCAAATACCACTACCTCCCCTAATAGATACTCCTCTCTGTCGTAGGCATTACCAGCATCATGGAATTGGGGCTGTGACAGCCTCAGACTTTTTCCTATGAAAAGAAGTACAGAGGTGATTTTTCACCCTTGAACTCTACATTTCACTCTTCTCCCTTTATCTCTAGTAGTAAGGCCTTGGAATCCACCAATCTCTCTCTCTCTCTCTCTCTCTCTCTCTCTCTCTCTCTGTGTGTGTGTGTGTGTGTGTGTGTGTGTGTGTCTCTCTCTGTGTCTGTCTCTCTCTCATTAAAGATGACACATGGAAGGCAAGTATTTGCGAGGCCAAATACCCTCCCTTTATAAATATTCTCATAAAAAAACTTTTAAAAAATTCTTTAAGTGCCCCTGGATGAGGATTCCCAAAGCAAGATTTCTGGACAGGAAAACACCAACAGTCACAGTAGAGAGTTAATGATTGGAAAAGAAGGAGGAACACCAACACGGCCTGAGTCACTGCTTTCTGGGGTCATTGGAGCCCAGCAAAGCTAGTAGAAAGAAGTAGTGATGTCTATATGCATGAGAAAAATAACTTTTTTTTTGAGACAGAGTCTCACTGTGTTGCCCAGGCTGGAGTGCAGTGGCACTATCTCAGCTCACTGCAACCTCTGCCTTCCGGGTTCAAGCAATTCTCATGCCTCGGCCTCTCGAGTAGTTGGGATTACATGCACGTGCCAGCACACCTGGCTAATTTTTGTATTTTTAGTAGAGATGGAGTTTCACCATGTTGGCCAGGCTGATCTTGAATTCCTGGCCTCAGGTGATCTGCCCGCCTTAACCTCCCAAAGTGCTGGGGTTACAGATGTGAGCCACCGTGCCTGGCCTGAGACAATAACTTAATAAGATAGAGTATACTTGCCCTTCAAATTTTTTATGGTACTCATTGTTTCATTTTGGTAAAGGAAAATGTGACAGTATGGTATCAGTGAAGTGGAATGTGGCATCAGTGGGCAGCATCACCTGGTTGCCCGTAGGCATTAATGAGATCCATTGTATTCAGGCCATACCTGTGTGGGGAAGAATAGATAGAAGAGAAAGATATGAAGTGTAAGAGAAATGCTAACTTGACTGCAACCATTTACTCATAGAAATGAGGTAAGAGTCACTACAGTGACAAATGTCAAAGAAAAGAGAGACAGTAGGGCATTGCACCTCTGATCCAAGCAAGGCAGAACCAGCATCCTCTTACATGTCTTCCAAGAGTCTTTAAAGGGTTGTTTCAAAAATGGAGGCTGTTCTCTTTCTCTCTGCTTCTGTCTTTGTCTGCCTCTGCCTCCCTCCTTTCTTTTCTCCCTCCCTCTCTCCCCTCATGCCTACATCTTTGTCTGTGCCTGTACTTTCAGTGTATATTTAACTTGCAGGCAGCCATGCAATATTATCCAAACCCACTTATTCGTCTTACCTTTGGGACAGGGGACTGAACTAGGGAAGGGGGAGTACTCAGATAGGTTTTCTTTGTAGTTGATCACAACCATCCATGTGGCTTCAGTTAACTGCTGGAAATGATGTCTTCAGAGCATGACACCCTGGAAAACAGTAGAGGGTTAGCTTCAGAGTGCCATTTGCTGTTCTCTGTGGGCTTTGGAAGCATGCAGAGAAAATACCAAGATGCAAAGCCAAATGCATAACTAGGAATACTAAGGGGGTCTGAAGCAGCAGCCACAACATAGATGAAGTACAAATTCTGTCTGGAATCTGTCTCTGACATCCACGGGAGAGAAATATTATACATGGCTTTTCTGGTTAGCATAGAGTCTTAAAATGTATATGAAAATATGCCAGTGATTTTTAAAGCATTTTGATTTCTTCTTGCTCTGCAAAGCATATACAGCAATGCCAAAATCAGAAAACTTCCATTCAGCAGAAGATCCCTATAATGGACTTTCGTTAAAATGTCTTGTTTTATGTGATTCCTTAAGTTCTCAGTGACTGTGCCTATGGAAATCTGATAGATCAAAGGCATTAATGATTGTGTAAATACTAGGTGACCTCTTCTGGGTATTTCGTATGTTCTTGATTTGATGAGTGAGTGCTCTACTACTGGCGATCTTTAACAAAGACACACTATTAGAGAACCCCTGCATGCTGACTCTAGCTATCTTTATCCCTGGCTATCTCTGCAGTTTGGTCCAATAGTTATTTTGGTTTAATACAGCTACCCTATCACTGTTGATGGGAATGTAAAATGGTGCAACCACCATGGATAACAGAAAGGAGGTTCCTCAAAACTTTTAAAACAGAATTACAATGTGATCCCGCAATCCCACTGCTGGGTATCTATCCAAAAGAATTGAAAGCAGGATCTCAGAGATGTTTGCACATATATGCTCATGGAAGCATTATTCACAAGGACCAAGAGGTAGAAACAAATTAAATGTCCATCCATGGATGAATGGATAAACAAAATGTGTCATATACATACAATAGAATGTGATTCAGTCTTTAAAAAGGCTATCACATGCTACAGTGTGAATGAACTTTGAGGACATTTTGTTAAATGAAATGTCAGTCACAAAAAGACAAACACTGTATGATTCCATGTATATGAGGTATCTAAAGTAGTCTAATTTATAGAAGCAGTAGGTAGAATGGTGATTGCCAGGGGCTGGGAGAAGGGAGAAATGGGAAGTTGTTGTTCAAAGGGTATAGAGTTTCAGTTTCATAAGATGAAAAAAATCTGGATATTTGCTGCACAACGATGTGAATAGACTTAACACTATTGAACTCTACAGTTAAAAATGGTTAATATGGTGAAGTTTGTTATTTTTTTTTAACCACAATTAAAACTAAAAATAGGCTGAGTGTGGTGGCTCACACCTGTAATCCCAGCACTTTGGGAGGCTGAAGCAGGAGGATTGCTTGAGCCCAGGAGTTTGAGACCAGCCTGGGCAACAAAGCAAGACCCCATCTCTACAGTTTTATTTATTTATTTTATTTTATTATTATTATTATTATTTTTTAGCCAAATGTGGTGGCATGCACATCTAGTTACTCAGGAGGCCAGGATGGGAGGATTGTTTGAGCCTGGGGAGTCAAGGCTGCAGTGAGCCAAGACTGCACCACTGCACTCCTGCCTGGATGAGAGAGTGAGACCCTGTCTCAATAAATAAACAAATAAAAACCTGTTAAAAATAAAAAAATAGAACTGCACTATGAAGTTTCTGTTTTTGTGTAGGTCTTGGAGTTAGTTTTGTTTTAAAGACTGCTATAGTGTGCTATTGTTGTGTTAGCAGGAACATTAAAAGTTAGGCTCTTCCTAATATACTGATTGTGTTGAGAGGTGGAGGTAGCCCCTTAAGATCTTTGCCTTGGCCTGGTGCGGTGGCTCACACCTGTAATTCCAGCACTTTGGGAGGCCAAGGTGGGTGGATCACCTGAGGTCGGGAGTTTGAGACCAGCCTGGCCAACATGGTGAAACCCCGTCTCTACTAAAAATACAAAAAAATTAGCCAAGCGTGGTCACAGGCACCTGTAATCCCAGCTACTTGGGAGGCTGAGGCAGGAGAATCACTTGAACCTGGGAGGTGGAGGTTGCAGCGAGCCAAGATTACGCCATTGCACTCCAGCCTGGGCAACAAGAATGGAACTCCATCTCAATAAATAAATAAATAAATAAATAAATAAATAAATAAATAGAAATAAAGATATTTGCCTTCTTTCCCTCTATCCCTGGGCAAGGTATGACCTTGCAGACAGATCCTTCATGTACGTTCTGAAGATCTGGCTTTCAGACAATTCAGGTGAAAAGATGTGTATAGAAATCACCCCAAATCTGACCAAACTGTTCTGATTTCCAACAGTGGCATCGTACACTATGAACAACGTCAGGAGTTACAAAATTGGGGTTCTATTTTTCCTCTCCTCTACTAATGTACACTAAAGTGGTTCTGCAGACCACTCTTTTCTCCTCTTTACTCCATTTTGTTCTAGAGAAGGAAGTGGCAGCAGTTTATTATGTTTCTACTCGTTAGTTATTTGCTTGAGAGAGGCTTTGGTCCCACGTCTCGGGGAGAATGTGGTAAATAATGTTAAACACAAGTACAGACAGTTCCCAACTTAACGATGTTTTGACTTATGATGATTCGACTTTAAGATGTTGTGAAAATGATACACATTAGGTTTTGTGTTGGATGATTTTGCCCATCTGTAGGCTAATGTATGTGTTCTGATCATGTTTAAAGTAGGCTAGGCTAAGCTATCATGTTTGGTAAGTTAAGTGTATTAAATATGATCCTATCTTAAGTCAAGGAGTATCTGTAAGGTCTTTTTGCATTTATTTTCATCATGATAATATTTTTCTTTTTTTAAGAGACATCGATCTGTCACCCAGGCTGGAGTGCAGTGGTGTGATCATAGCTCAATATAGCCTTGAATTCCTGCGATCAAGTGATCCTCTCACCTCAGCCTCTGGAGTAGCTGGGACCACAGATGTACACCACCACACCCAGATTACTTTTTAGAAAGTTTTTTGTAGAGATGGAGCCTCAAACATAGGAGCTCATACACCAGCCTATGTTGCCCAGGCTGGTCTTGAACCCCTGTCCTCAAGCAATCCTCCTGTCTCGGCCTCCCAATATGCTGGGACTACAGGCATGATTCTCCGTGCCTAACCAATATTAGTTCTTTAAAATGATTTGAAATAGTTTTACTCCTTCACTCCAATTTTTAATTTCAATTTAGGAAACCAGAAATTGCTTATCTCCCTCCTGTTTGTATTCCTTTCCTTCAATATACCCATTGTCTCCTGTATTTCTTTGCTGACTTTCATTTTTCTCTTCCATATAATTTTTTTTCTCTTTTTTATTTTTTGTTGAGTGGGGTCTCACTATATTGCCTAGGTGGGTTTCAGACTCCTGGATTCAAGTAATCCTCCCACCTTGCCCTCTTGAAGTGCTGAGATTACAGGCGTGAGCCACTGTGCCTAGCCTAATTGTTCTTTATCCATGTTTCTCACCTCTTTTAGTTTATCTCCTTTTATTTTCTTTCTCTTTCCTTTTTTTCTTTCCATATCTTTCCTTTCTCTCTTTTTCTATTATTCCCATTGCCCTCTTACCTCCTCCCCTCCCCATTCTCTTTTCTCCTTTCCCTTTCTTATCCTCTCTTCTTCTCTCACCCTTTAAATTTAGGAAGCATAAAGGAACTTTGGAGAGAAGTGAAACAACTACTGACCTAGCACCCATTGTACCCATTACAGAGAGACAGGCTGCCTAGGTGTTGTGCTTCCTTCCTGGTGGCAGGAGGTACAAATAATGTGTCCTTCACTTTAGAGAGGATATCCTGGCATGCTACAAACCACTAAGTATCTAGAAACTTCACTGATGTGGCATGTTCTCTGAATCTTCATTGTGTTTTTCTCCTACCCTTCGGATATGTATGTGTTTTACCAAGGTCTCCAATGCACTTACTACTTCTTCCTTATCTGGTCCAATTAGCATGGTGTCATCACTATAGCCTACTGATGTGATGTTTCAAGGTATGTCCAGATCCCTTTGGACTATGTTGAGATAGAGGCCTCGAAAGTTATTATAGCCTTGGAACAAGATAATAAATATATGTTATTGACTGGACGCGGTGGCTCATGCCTGAATCCCAGGACTTTGGGAGACCGAGGCAGGTGGATCACTTGAGGTCAGGAATTTGAGACCAGCCTGGCCAATATGGTAAAAACACATCTGTACTTAAAAAAAAAATAAAAAATACAAAAATTGGCTGGGCGTGGTGGTGCATGCCTTTAATCCCAGCTACACAGGAGGCTGAAGCAGGAGAATCACTTGAACCTGGGAGGCAGAGGTTGCAGTGAGCTGAGATCCTGTACTTCAGCCTGGGTGGCAGAGCGAGACTCCATCTCAAAAAAAAAAAAAAAAAAGAAAGGATGCTATTGTCTTGTCAGTTACATGTGAATATGAATTGCCTCTGGTAATCTTTCCTGACTGGGGTGGAAAGAAAAGTAGTATTTTTCTGATCTCAATGACCACATACCATCAACCTGAGGCTGTGTCCTTTTACTCTAGAAAAGATACTGTATCTGGCACAGCAGGACCAGTTAGGGGTACTACTTGGTTGAATTTAGAGTATTCTGTTGTCATTCTCCAGGATATGTCAGCTTTTTTTGTAGTGTTCAGTCTGGCGAATTAAATGGGAGTACGATGGAAACAACAACCCCTACATCATTTAGGTGTCTAAGGGTGACACTGATCCCTGCCATTTATCGAGAGTATTTTAATTTACCATTTTTCTAGAGGTTAAAGGGCTGTTTCAGTAATTCATGTTGTCTTATAAGACAAAAGCCTTTTTGTTGTCTGTAAGCAAGTGAGGAAGTACACTAGTTTTTCACAGGGAGGGGTGGGCCACTTCTACAGGCCTAGAGGGTTTAGAGAAATTGGAGAATTGAGACTTTTGAGTGCATCAACCCAGATCTACCAGCCAAAGTCTCAGTGTCCTACTCCTTCTTAACCAGGGCCCTGACCTTAGCGAACAAGACTTGCTGTGGTTGAGGACTCAACGTTCTCTGGAGATCTGCTACTCTTTCCCACCCCAGCTTTATTGTGGAGTGATTGACACATAAAAATAGAATATATCTACATTGTACAACTTGATGTTTTAATATACATCTACATCTTGAAATTATCACATACCAGCTGACTTATAATTAAGTCATCGACTTGATATTTAGCTGTTTTTCACATGCCAAGGAGCAAACATAAAGTCCTAGGCACCTTAATGTGGGTTAATCTGTAAATAATATAGGTGCATCGTGTATAGATTAGCATCAGCACATATAGATGTAGGGAGCAAGGTAATATACATCTCTCTGCCTAGTAGCATGATTCAGAATCGCATGAGAATTGAGTTTCAGACTGATTGAAAAAGACAAAGTAGGGATGTGGATAAAGAAAGTGGAGGCAATAGAGAGGATGGTGGATAGAAAGTACACAGAAGAAAAACTTCATGAACTTGTCAATTTTTGTTCTGTTGCAGTGCTAGACTTCATCTGTAGTGGTGTGCTAATGAGCCAGGCTATCACAAAGCTCCAGCTTTGATGGGTGAAGAAACAACAATCTGCAGCCTTGTTGGGGTCCTGTGGGAGAGGAAGATTTGTTTGCTGAGCAATCTGGTAGCAGGGGATTCATACCTTCCCTACTAGAATTCTTGACTTGAAGGTGTGACTGAGTTGTAAGTACAGTATGTTGTCCCTGACTCCAGTGCCATCATAACAAATCATTTACTTCAGGTCGCTTTTTAAAATTTGCATAAATAAATAATTACTCTGGCTCTCTGGGCAAAGTCATTCTAAGCACTATTGTATACAAATGAATATCTTGAAATACTTCCTTGAAATTGCATACCAGAAAGAAAACAGCCAAGGCAGTAAGTTTTTCACCAGTTTACAGGGAGAGCTGGGGACCACCATGTGCTTTAACTTCAGGTGATCAAGTGGCCTTATTATCTGATACGGGTATATCCAGGCAGCCAAAAGGATCTGTTTAGCACATGGTGTTTTGCTTTTGTTTGTTGTTGTTCTAAACACGAACATGATATATCTGCTTCACCATTTATGACATCCATTTCTATTTCTACTACCCCAGCTCGGCTATCTCTCGGGCTTCTCCTGGACCACTATAATAGTTTCCTAATTGTTCTCCCTGTTACCAGTCTCATCCCCTCTGAATTTTTTTCTCCCAATTAACCCAGATAAATGTTTCTATACCACATCCCTGTTCTATACCACCTCCCTTCCTTAAATCCCTTCACCTAGTATCTTGAAGTTTCTGTGGGTCAGAAGTCTGGGCACAGTTTAGCAGGCCCTTTGCTAAAGGTCTTACAAGAGACCTTCAAGGCAGTCAAGGTGTCAGCTGGGGCCGTTGCCTTTTCTGAGGTTTGACAGAAAGGATCTGCTTCCAAGCTCATGTAGTTGTTGACAGGATTCAGTTCCTTGTAGGCTGCCAGACTGAGAGCCTCAGTCTGTTGTTGGTCATTGCTGGAGGCCATCCTCAGCTTTTTCTACATTTGGCAGCTTGCTTCTTCAAGGCCAGCAAGGGAGAAAGTGTCATTCTTAGCTAGATGGGCATTAGAGTCTTTGTTTTTGCTTGTTTGTTTATTTTGTTTTGTTCTGACACAGTCACATTCTGTCACTCAGGCTGGAGTACAGTGATGCAATCTCAGCTCACTGCAACCTCGACCTCCTGGGCTCAAGCAATCCCCCCACCTCAGCCTCCTGAGTAGCTGGGACTACAGGTGTGCACCACCATGCCTGGCTAATTTTTGCATTTTTTTTAGTCGAGACGCGGTTTTGCCATGTTGCCTAGGTTGGTCTTGAACTCTCGATCTCAAGCAATCCTCTTGCCTCAGCCTCCCAAGTAGCAGGGACTATAGGCATAAGTCACCTTGCCCAACTGGGCATTAGCACCTTATGTAATGTAATCACATATATGAATTTTTTGTCACCTTTTCAGTTTCCTATTCGTTAGAAGTAGTCATAGGTCCTGCCAACACTCAAGGGGAAGGAATCACACAAGGGTGTGAACACCAGGAGTAGGGATTATGAAGGCCAACCTAGAGTCCATCGGCCACAGCATTTCACCACCTAGATGTAGAGCCACTATATCGCACAACTTCCTGGAGTTGTGCATTATGAAAATCCTTTACTATGTGTTGACTGGAAGAATAGATAAACCAGAGTTAAACCACCTTAGGCATAAAATTAGCTGAGATGTAACATTATAGAAAGAGTTTTAATATGGGAATACAGCATTTCCTCTGTCTGGGCCTTGGTTTCCTTATCTGTAAAATGAGTGGCATAAACCAGCTGATCTCTAGATGAGCTTTCATCTTCAGAATTCTGAAATTCTATAGCATCTGTTTGTTTTCATCTTCATCCATCCCTATCTTCTTCATGACATAATAATAGCTAACACTTACATAGCACTTACTTTGTGCTGGATATTTTTCTAAATGTTTTATATGCTTTAAATTCTCACAAAAACACTATGGATGTAAGTTTTATTCTTTTCCACATTATATGAATGAGGCAGTTGAGATTCAGATAGTTAAGTAATATTAGTCTTTCCCAAGGTATATGCAGTAACCCCGATGCAGTACTGTCTCTCTAACAGACACAAACAGAGGAAGGAGTGAAGGAAAGGAAACTAGTTTATGAGGGTTGACTGGTTATATTTAGGATTTTTTTTTCTTCAAGGTTCAAATTTGAGGGTTAGGCTCCATGAGATTAAGAAAAGAAAAACCAGACAGTTATTGCAGCTCTTTCTCAAACCTGGCATCTCCCCAGAGCATAGGAAGGGTATTAATGGAACCAAAGCTCAGTACTTCCAGCAGTGGGAAGGAGAATACTGAAAAGCTGTAATGGGAATTTGAAAGACTCCCTCCTCCCTCTCCTGCTCCAGGCAATGACAGGTAGGCACCCTCTCCCTTATGTCCTTTCTTGGTCTGTCTTGACTGAACAATGCCCCTTCCATGTTGGGAATTTCCAAGGAGAAAGATAAGTAGATAGGAGTCAGGCTGCTCTGGATGGTGCAAGGGAACTGGGTGAGAAAGGCAGTGAAGCAGAACATACCCAAGAGTGACAGTTTCTTGTTCATTAAATGATCAACTCCCCAACAGAACAAACTGAGTCAAAGTAGATCCTTATTAGCCCTGAACTGGACTGGCCTAGTCCTAACACCTTGCTCTCTAAGTCATTCTTTTATTTCTCCACTAGACATAATCCTATATCAAGGAGCAAGGTGCATGCTGGCTTTTTATTACTTTCCTATGAAGTGATAGTTTCTGGTGCATGGAAAGATATAAGGCTAAATCATGCACTGTGATCTCTCAACCCCTTCCTATCTAAATTAAATAGAAAGTCAGATGCCTGGCAAGCCGCCTACTTTGTCCCACCCTTGTAGACTACATTTTAGCTTTTATAGAATGGAATCCACAATTTAACAGAGAGAAATAAAAGTGTATGTCCTTAATGATCACCTTGTAAAGAATGAAAACTCTGTCAACCTCCTTGACCCAGCCTGCAGACACAAAATGGGATGTGTGGGCTGAAGATGCATCCAGGCAACATCGTGGAGTGTGGGGTGGGCAGGGGGCAGGCTCCGAGGCTCCAGGGCCCCACCTCTATTTATTTAGCAATGGTACCTGGGAAAATTTGCCCTGGCAGACAAGGTAAATTGCTGCAGTGTTTTTGAACATGCTGCCAGCTAATAGTGCCTCCCGCATCAAAATAGCTTGCAGAAGTTCAAATTTAATGGGGGAAAGTAAAATACAAAATCCTTCTGTTTGGATAAATCATTAGAAGGTTTTAATGATGGAGACTTCAGAAATTGCAGTTTAACCTAATGTTTAAATAATATAACGGTTAAGAGTGCAGACAGACTCTCAAGCTAGACTATCTGGGTTCAAATCTCGGTGCTCCTGTTCACTATCTGTGCAACCGTGGGCAAGTCATTCAGATTTTCTGTGCCTCAGTTTTCTCATCTCTGCAATGAAAATAATAGTATTTATACCTAGTAAGTAGTATTTACACCTAGTATTTATACCTAGAAAGTTGCTATGAGGATTAAATGAGTTAAATTTTGTGAAGTGCTTAGAATAGTGCTCAGCATGTAGTAAGCATCTGTAAACATAAAATAAATATTTATTCACTTCCTGCTAGGACTTATACAGATTTCCATTTTTTGAGACAGGATCTTGCTCTGTCTCCCAGACTGGAGTGCAGTAGCACAGTCATGGCTCACTGCAGCCTCAGCCTCCTAGGCTCAAGTGATCCTCCTGCCCCAGCTTCCCAAGTAGCAGGGACCACAGGTGTATGCCACCATGCCCAGTTAATTAAAAAATGTGTAGAGACAGAGTCGCACTATGTTGCTCAGGCTGGTATTGAATTCCTGGGCTCAAGCAATACTCCTGCCTCGGCCTCCCAAAGTGTTGGGATTACAGGCATGAGCCACTGCCTACAACCAGATTTGTTTCTTGTTTCACGTAATTACCCTGGAAAGTACATACTATTATTCGCCATTTATTGATATGGAAACTGAGCCTCAACTAGGTTACACGGGTTCCCTAAGGTCATACCAGTTATATGTTTGAGATCAAGATTCCGAAAAGAATGTGCCTGATGTAAAAGTGAAGACTCCTTCCATCACACCTCAATAGCTTTCCATTTGTAGCTCCGTGGAATTTTGCTCCCCGCTTTGTTGAAGGATATGGACTTTGAACAAACTTCTCATATCAACCTCTCCAACTGCCCTGGAGAAGTGGCTGCAAGGGCCTTCAGCTGTCATAGGACTCAGTATAGGTAGTTTCTTGTTTTGTTAATTCTCACTTTCAGAATAATCCTCTGGAAAGTTATAAGTTCCCATAGTAGGTACACAGAAATGTATTGAATCCATATCCTCTGTTATCTCACAAAATAACTTGTTTAATTCTTCTCCAACAAACCATATTGTTGTTCACAAGCAGGTTACATTTAATCTCTGGCTCATCGTAGCCCTTTACAAATTTTTCTAACCAGCCTGATTTTGAGCAGCCTGTATGATTCCAGCTGCTGCTCCTTCCTCCCAACTTTTACTGTAGATCTGTAAATATTTACTTCCCTTAGACATCAGCCATCAGGACCCCTACCCTGGTTCTTGTGCCTTAGAGGACTCCCTCTGGTCCCATCAGGCAAAGGAGTTGGAGTTGGACATAACTGAATTTGAAGGTCCATTTATTTATTTATTTATGAGACAGGGTTTCGCTGTGTTGCCCAGGCAAGAGTGCAGTGGTGTGTGATCATAGCTCACTGCAGCCTTGAGCTCCCAGGCTTAAGCAATCCTCCAGCCACAGCCTCCTGAGTAGCTGGGACCACAGGCACACACCACCACACCTGGCCTCCACCTGTTTATTAGGTATGATAAGTTGGGCAAGTTAATCTAATTTTCTGGACCCCAATTTCCTCATCCAGAGAATGGAGACAACAAAATACACCTCAAAGTGCTGTGAAAATTAAATAAGATGATTAATAATATAAAATATTTATAATGGTGCCTCGCACATAGACAGCAGGAAATTTGGGCTCTTTTTTGCAGAATAAACTTCTAGAATCACAGACTACACATTTTAACAAACAGCACCACAATTTCAACAAACAGCACCACAATTTCTTCCTTGAGCTCCTTAAAATCCTCAGATAGATATTGCCTGGTTCCATTCCCCATGATTGATCTACACTGACATAGTTTGTAAATTAAGAGCACAACATCTTGTGCACTTAATATATTCTAATCTGGTTCGTCTACCTGATCTGATTAAAAATCCAATATATGGAGAAAATGAGAAGGAAAGCAGCAAAAGGGAAAGTAAAAAGCAAATTTCAGGATTGTGGTGGAATATGTTCCTAAAGCTGGTTGCAGCATGAGCTCCCATCCCACATGCTCTTTTGCAGTGTGCTTTTGCCGTTCCTCCCACTGAGAGGTAAATTTGGACTGGCCCTGTGACTTGTTTTGACCAGCAGAATGTGGTGGAAGTGACAGATTCCATGTGGTGGAATCTTCCATGGTTGAATCTTGAGCGATCTTCAGTTTCTGTCTTTCTGTTGGAATGTTTCTTCTTGGAGTCCAGCCACCACACTGTGATAAAACCCAAGAAGCCCCATAGACATGGCCACATGGAGGAAAACTGAGGCCCCCAACCAAAGCCTCAGCCAAGCTCCCAACCAGGAGCCAGCACCAATTGTCAGCCCCGGGAAGAAAGCCATTTTGGATCTTCCAGCCATCCCAGGGACCTAGGCAACACCACACAAAGTAGAAGAACCACCCAATCAATCAACACAGCATAAGAAATTAAGAAATTGATGTTGTTCTAAGCTGTGGAGTTTTAGGGTTGTTTGTTACACAGCAATAGGCAACTGATGCTGAAACATTTAGTAATCATGCTGTATCCACAGGCACTGTTTACCAGAGAACATCTTTAAATGATGAAAATCAGAAAAAAAGAAACACATCACACTACCTGGTAACAGATTTGAGAAGAGATGCTATTCGAACTATTAATGGAACTTCTGAATTAGTAGTACATAAATTTATTCATATTTATAGAACTGATCTCTTTGCCACTTTAGTGTTTTAAACACATATGCATAGTGGTCAATGTAAAGAATATGTATCTATTTCCCATTGTGATTTGAATTGGTAACCATTAAAAAAACTCTGCTGCTGATAGGGGTAGAAATGATTGAGTTCTCTGTGTGACTTTCACATAAAGGCACTGAGATCTGCTGAGGGAAAATGCATGTCTTTCTGTGTCATGACTTTGGATTCTGTAATTGATTTTTCTTGTCTTTGTGACAAAATATTATTTCCTGCTCTATGTCTCAGGTATAAGCAGGAATAGGAGTCCTATCAAAGAAATATGCATATAAGAATCCTAACATGAATGGCATGAGTGATGGACAATTCTTCATTTATTCTTTTAAAAGTCATTGCCTCCAACTTCCTCAGGGCTCAAGTGCTTTTTTTTTGTATGACGACTCTAAAACTTTGATATGCTGTAGTAAGACTAGATATTCTGTTTTTGCTATACCATTATGGGCGGTCTCAGCCCATCGTCTCATTGTCTTGAATATATGATTGTACAAATGTAATCCAGCATCTTGCTCAATTAAGGTAAGACCTTCCACATATGCCCAACTAGAAATTATCATTTGGCACTGAACCGTGTGAAGACCCAGATGAGAGGCCTTCCCTTTAACAATGACATCTACCTGCCTAATGTTCTATTCTACATCCAGCAGCTATAATGCCTCCAGGAAAAGATAAACCATATTTTGTAGACCTACCCTAAATGAAAAGCTACCTTGGAAAACACAATCGTCATTACTAATTATTGTTCAGTTGATTTTATTTGGATGAAGAAGGTATCTGATCAGAGGTAGCCAGAATTTTCAGTTGCTGTCAGTGAATTTTATGAATAAGAGAAAATTTGTTTTCAAGGCAAGGGAGCAACTACTCACTTGATTCATTGTTGAAAATTACCTAGAAAATTATATCTGGGAAGTAAAAGATCCACAATGAAAGGCATTTAAATACTGACCTACTCAATGCAAGTGCTAGGCCTATTTCTTTACTTGGCCAGTCTCTCTGACTCATTTTTTTCTCTCTCTCTAAAGGACATTTCCCTCAAATGACAGTGCTCAAAGAATAGATAAAGCAAGCCTGTGATACAGGCCATTGAATTCCAATTTCATTTAAACTACAATCCATTATTTTCTTCCTGCACTTATTCAAGAACCCGTTGTTCATTACTCTTTCATCACTCTGTGATTAGAACAATTTGTATGTGTCCCTTGTACATTGGCCAGATAATGAAATAATCATTTCTGCATCTACAAAGTATTTTTCACTTATTGTTCACAGTCTAATTCACTCTATAAAGCCATTTTATCATTTTCTAACAAGAGGGAGGTGAATCTCTGAGGCATCTGGTCAGTGAAGACGGTTTATTTACTCATGAAACAAATATTTACTGAGCACCTATTATGTACCAGGCACTCTTCTAGGCACTAGGAAAACAGACAAGAATCCCTGTTTTAGAGGAGCTTACCTGCTAAAGAGAAAAGACAGGTGAAGGAAATTAAAATATTTTATCCCAGCTGGGTGCAGTGGCTCATGCCTATAATCCCAGCACTTTGGGAGGCCAAGGTGGGTGGATCACTTGAGCCCAAAAGTTCAAGACCACCCTGGGCAGCATCATGAAAACTCTACCTCTATTGATAATACAAAACTTAGCTGGATGTGGTGGTGCATGCCAGAAGTCTCAGCTACTCGGGAGGCTGAGGTGGGAGGATTGCTTGAGCCTGGGAGGTTGAGGCTGCAGTGAGCTGAGATCATGCCACTGCACTCCAGCCTGGGCAATAGAGCAAGATCCTGTCTCAAAAAATACTTTTACTCCCAAAATATATTTCTTTGATATATTTTTAAATGGTTGCCATCTGACCATCCTGACAGAAGTGGCCTTGCAAAACTGTCTTAAGTAGGGAAAATTTGTATCTATAGAGAATCTCCATTAATGCAGCCATGCCCCCTCCCCTTTCTCTGCCTTTCTCTGGATCCGGGAGAGATTTAGAGTCTGACACCTTTAAAAGTCTGAAAAGAAGAGATAACAAAAACAAATGGAAAAATATTCCCTGCTTATGGATAGGAAAATCACCACTGTTCGTATGGCCATACTGCCCCAAACAATTTACAGATTCAATGCTATTCCTGTCAAACTACCAATGACATTCTTCACAGAATTAGAAAAAACATTCTAAAATTCATGTGGAACCAAAAAAGAGCCCAATGCAATCCTAAGCAAAAAGAACAAAGCTGGAGGCATCACACTACTCGACTTCAAACTGTACTACAAAGCTACAGTAACCAAAACAGAGCAGTACTGGTACAAAAACAGATGCACAGACCAATGGAACAGATTGGAGAACTCAGAAATAAAGCCACACACCTACAGCCATCTGTTCAACAAAATCAACAAAAACAACAAAAACAAGCAATGGGGAAAAGACTTCCTATTCAATAAATGGTGCAGGGGTAGCTGGCTAGCCATATGCAGAAGATTGAAACTGTACCCCTTCCTTTCACCATATACAAACATCAATTCAAGATGGATTAAGGGCTTAAATGTAAGACGTAAAACTATAAAAATCCTAAAAGAAAACCTAGGAAATACCATTCTGGACATAGTCCCTGGCAAAGATTTCATGATGAAGACTCCAAAAGCAATTGCAACAAAAACAAAAATTGACAAATGGGACCTAATTAAACTAAAGAACTTCTGCACAGCAAAAGAAACTGTCAACAGAGTAAACAGACAGCCTACAGAATGGGAGAAAATATTCGCATACTATGCATCTGACAAAGGTCTAATATCAAGAATCTGCAATGAACTTAAACAAATCAAAAAGCAGAAAATGACTCCATTGAAAAGGAACAAAAGATATGAACAGGCACTTCTCAAGAAAAGACATACACACCACCAAAACTCATGAAAAAAATGCTCAACATCACTAATAATTAGAGGAATGCGAATCAAAACCACAATGAGATATCATCTCACACCAGTCAGAATGGCTATTACTAAAAAGTCCAAAAATAACTGATGCTGACAATGTTACAGAGAAAAGGGAACACTTAGACACTTCTGGTAAGAATGTAAAATAGTTCAGCCACTGTGGAAAGCAGTCTGGAGTTTTCTCAAAGAACTTAAAGCAGAATTATTCAACCCAGCAACCCCATTACAACCCCATCAATGGTGGGCTGGTTAAAGAAAATGTGGTACATATATACCATGAAATACTATGCAGCCATAAAAAAGAATGAGATCATGTGCTTTGCAGCAACATGGATGCAGCCAGAGGCCATTATCCTAAGTGAATTAATGCATAAACAGAAAACCAAATGCCACATATTCTCACTTATAAGTGGAAGCTCAACATTGAGTACACATGGACACAAAGAAGGGAACAACAGACACCCAGGCCTTCTTGAGAGTGGAGGGTGGGAGGAAAGTGAGGATGGAAAAAATACCTGTTGGATAATATGTTTTATTACCTGGATGAAAAAATTATCTGTACAGCAAAGCCTCACAACACACAATTTACCCATGTCACAAACATGCACATATACTTCGTGAACCTAAGATAAAAGAAAGAAAAACAAAGTCTGAAAAGAAACATTTACCATTTGTTCTCTCTGAGGGAGGCTTCATCAGCCTAACAAGGCCGCCTTTGCTAGCCAAGCCTCTTCTCTCCTTTCCATAATCTGTTTTTAACAGAATCTAAGCCCCCATTCTTTCTGTAATTTCAAAATGGCATGTAAGTTTCTGTAACTCATTGGGAAGTTGGATCTTCATTCTGAAGGCTCCCATGCATGCATGTTAAATAAATTTATGTGCTTTCTCTCCTATTAATCAATCCATTTCAAGTCGGTGATTTCTAGCAAACCTTTAGGGGGCCAAGAGTCTATGGCTCCCACACAGACAATAAACAAATAAGGAAGTAAAATAGATGATGTGTAACAGGATAAAAAGTGTTATATGAAAGATAAATAAGAGAAGGAGGGAAAGGGATGCTTGGCAGGAGATGTGTGTAATTTTAAATAAGATTATTGAGGAAGGTCTTACTGATAAGACGGCATTTCAACCAAGATCTGAAGAAGGTGAGGGAGTCAGTATGCTCTGTGGATACCTGGAAAAGAGCTATCCAGGGCAGGGAGAATAATAAATGCAAAGGCCCTGAGGCAGGAGAATGTCTGGCTGTGTTTGAGAAACAGACAGGAAGCCCTGTGTCTGGAATGGAGTGAGAGAGGTGAAGAAGAATAAAAGATGAACTTGCATTGCCAATGGGCAGAGCTATTGTTTAGGTTTGTACAGGCCGCTGTAAGGGCTTTGGACTGATATAATTTTACATTTTAACATAATCCTCTGTTTGTTACATAGAGAATTGTGTAGAAGACTGTAAGATCAAAAGCAGGAATACAGGAGGCTACTGCAAATGATCTAGGTGAGAGATGATGATGGTTTCAATCAAGGATCAAGCAGTGGGCATGGTGAGAAGTGATGGCATTCTATATATATTTTATAGACAGAAATTGCAGGATTGTTAATAGATTGGGCAGAGGGTGTGACAGAAAGAGAAGTCAAAAATAACTGCAAGATTTTGGCCTGAGCAACTGAAATTAAGTGGTTCCCATCTCTGAAGATGGAAAGATTGGTGGAAGAGCTATTTTAGGCAAAAATAAATAAATAAATAAATAAATAAATAAATAAATAAAATGAGGAGGCTTTTTTTGGATATGTTAAGTGTGAGGTGCCTATCAAACTCCCAAGAAGAGATGTCTTGTATGTCATGGGAGAGCAGCGACTATCTGAGGTCGGTGGGGTGGGGGTAAGAAGACTTTACTAAGACAATTGTAGGTAAAGAAAGTTAGATTTATTAGAGAAAGTATGAAAATATGTTGCAAGGAAACAACAGGCAGGCCAGCAAAGGAGAAGCTGACTGCAAGGAGACAAAGGTTTGCTGGGGATTTTATAGAATGTTGCTGTGTGCTGAAGGGGGTTTTGTGCAATATTGATAATGCCAAGGTTGCACTGAGCTAACTTGCATTTTTCTATCAGTTGAGGGTCTAGGGATAAGTTGGGTGCAGGAAGATTGTGAGTTATTTGCGCAGGAGGACTATGTGTCCTGGATCACAAAGAAAGGCAGACTTATAGCTTATCTGCTTTTTCTTTTTGCTTTCCCCTGGTCCCTCCAGCCTGACTCCTCTTCCCTAATTTGGATTCCACACTGTAGGCAGTTGGGTATATATGACTGTAATACAAAGGAGAGGGCTGGGCTGAGGATATATATATTATGGAGTCATCACTGTCCAGATGGTATTTAAACCATGAGAACAGATGAGGTCACCACAGGGGTTAAGAAAGATGGAGAAGAGGCCCAAGTCTTGAGCTCTGGGTACTCCAATGTTTAGAAGTACAGGTGAATCAGGAACCAGCAAGGAGTCTTAGAGAAGAAACTAGCTGTGGCTAGTTGCAGCTGTTTGAATGTTGTCACCAATGGATCAAACACAATGGACGAAAGTGTTCATGACTAGAATCCTTTGGTAAATCTAACTGATCCTCTAACAAAGACCCTCTGATGAAAGGGAAATGAAAGGAAGGAAGCAGGATGATTCTTTGTATTTAAAACACTAGTATTATAGATCGTTTGAACTCAAAGAGACTTTAGGGGTCATCTTGTCCAAGTCCTTCAATGTTTACATAGGGAAACAGAGGTCAAAGTCATAGGTCTATTAAGTACACACCTAGAACTCTGGCATCCTCGGGTGCCCAGCTGAGGTCTCTTATCCTGGCACATGATCTTCAGTACAAAGCCAGTTCCTTGAGAGCACCATGGCAGCAAATAAAGATTTCCCTCAAGTGTCAAGAGTTGAGGTAAATAAAAGAATTATTATGACATAAAGGAGGAATATTACCAGCTAGTGTTTCCATTTCCTTTTCATAAGTCTGTTTCTAGTCAATTAATTAAAAAGATATATGCTTTGCTCTCCAGATAGCACATATCATTATGTAAAAGCAGGCTTAGTTGTTACTTAGAAAAGGTCAGAGCCTGCTTTTTAATGGTGTAGTGAGCTACTGTTTCTCTCAGAAACTTCGTAATCACTCATTCATTGAGATCTTATGATGGTAAGTGGTTTCTAGGTCAAAAGATTAGATGTCATTCTTGGCAACGAAATTGCCCATGAATGACAGTATCAATTTATGCTTATTCTTCTGACAGTTGTTGAGGGAGATAATTCAGGCTCTCTGCCCCCAAGAGAATGAACTTCCCTGCCCAAGTACAAGTTGACATCTTATGCAACATACAGTTAAGTAACAGAAAAAGTACTCTTATTGCCCATCCCCTCCTTTGTAGTAGCTCATGATTCCATGATAGGAAGAGAGGTTTGATGTTCAGGAATAGAGTTGTATCTTAGGTAGGTCCCAGCACTTAGATCCAGAGCTGAGTTTAGTTCAGAAAGGCAACCATGTGAGGACTGGGACTTTAATATGATTTTCGCTTTCTCCGCATATAATGCTTATGTAGCCATGAGTAGTCCTGAATAATTTTGATAGAAACTGTTTTGAAGTGGCTGAATTTTCCCTTTTGGTGATATCAGATTGAGCTAGCCAACTCCTCTTCATCCCTGTCTCCCAGAGAAAGGGATGCATTAGCCTGAATTCTCTAGGGAACTATTTCCATGAAATCCTTGTCAGAACTAGGACAGAGCTGAGCCTCTCTGGGCCGATGGTCATCCCACCAACTGTGACAGATGCTGGATTAGGCCAGGTGAGGTTAGCAAAGAGCTGATCATAGAGCATTACTTGTGAACAGAGTCAAATAGTTAGCCCAGAAGGCAGATACAAAGATGCATGCCTGTTCCCCATCTTTAGTAGGAAGCCCAAGGTCCCAGTTATGAGGTGAGAGTGAGAGGGTGTGGATGGAGGATGCTCCAGAGACAAAGGTGGGCAGTTCAGGAGTACAAGCAGGGAAGGAAGTCACATGTGCATGGGAGCCAACCTAAGAACAAGAAAGAAGGGAAGGAACTTTCTGGCACCTATTCTGAGGTAGGTACCTTATCTGTAATAATAACTACCATTTATGTAGAAACAAATACCATTTTTTAATCAGTTACTATGTGTCAGGTATTATGCTAGATTGCTAAATGCTTATGTACATGTTTATGTACACATGTACATACACACATGCATACACATATGCATACATGCACACATGTACATATGTGTCTGTGTAGATAGATAGATAAATAATATTTAAGCCATGACAGCAGATTAAATCACAACCTGGATAAGGGTGGATAGAATCTCAAGCCTGAAGCCCTGTGCACTCCATTGTCAGCACAGCAACATGGCACAAGTATACATATGTAACAAACCTGCACGTTATGCACATGTACCCTAGAACTTAAAGTATAATAATAATAAAAAATAAAAAATAAAAAGAAGTAAGAGAGAAGCGGAAAAACTAGTGAAAAACCCTAGAAAGAAGCAGATAGTTGCTGGAATATGTTGTGTTATATATAATGCTTCGCTATATAATTTAAGTTATGATTTCCCTTCTTTCACTCCTGATATTGATGATTTGTATCTTTGCTGTTTTTTTTCCCCCACCCAGTCAAGCTGGCTAGACTTTTCTTATATAGGCCTGAATCCAATCAAGAGACTAAATCCATATAGTAATTTGAACAGAAGTTTAATATAAAGAATTATTAAATAAGATAGGAGGTTAATATAAATATTGAAAGAGAAATAAAATGTGTACCCTAGGGCTGAGGAGAGTACTAAACAAAGTTGGAACGGGAATTCCCTTTTTTTTTCTTTGAAACAGGATCTCGCTCTGTCACCCAGGCTGCAATGCAATGGCACAATCACAGCTCACTGCAGACTCAATCTCCAGGGGCTCAAGTGATCCTCCCACTTCATCCTCCTGAGTATCTGGGACTATAGGCCTGTGCCACTATGCCTGGCTAATTTTGCATACTTTTTTTGTAGAGACAGGGTGTTACTTTGTTGTCCAGCTTGTCTTAAACTCCTGGGCTCAACTGATCCTCCTGCCTTGGCCTCCCAAAGTGCTGGAATTGCAGGCATGAACCACCATGCCTGGCTGAAGGAAAATGCCTTACCAAGGCTGAGGAAAAGGTGTGGATGCTAACCACTGGATGATGGAGAATTTCACTGTGTTTCTGGGCAGTGAGAGTCTGCAGTCACTGGACAAACAGGAAACAACAACCATCCAGGGTGCTGGTGAGGCAAAGCTAGTGGGTGGGTTTTGGGACACTATTTGCGTCAAAACAGCATGAGTTTTGGGACACTATTGCTGCTGTGAGGCCTGGAACATGAAGTGTTCATATTGGCAGGGCTGCCGGGAACAATTCTTTGGTACATAGTTGTGTCACCACTGGCAGGCAGACTTGCAGAGGGAGTTGGGATATGGCTGCAGATATAAGACATGGAGCATGTGGAGTCCATATTCTGAAGACCACACAAAGGTAGGCACTAGGGATGGGCCACAACTATGAGTTTGCAAAAGGGCTGCATGTTCCTGTTATGCATCTTGGCTTGGGCTTCACTGGATATTCCCACCCACCTGCATCACTGACTAACAAAAACAAAACAAAACCACAGTGCACCAGTAAGAGAAGCCTCCTTCCTTATGCAATTCCTCCATTCTCTTCTGCTGACAAATCTCATCATGTTTACTACAAAGGAGGAATACTAAACCATCCAGTGCAGTTTTACAGAGCAGACACTGAAGGGCAAATTCAGAGATGAGAAGCAATGAATTGGTAACTGGTACAGTCCACCCCTTTGGCTACTAAGCTTCCATATGAACCCTCTACATACATTTAAATTACCTCATAATCTAAACTGTTTACATTTTGACATAAGAAAATACACTAATGTCTTTAGAAGTGTTCTTGTCCTTTTGCAAAATGAAAAGACATGCAGTTTGAAGTCATTATATCCATAGATATATTGAGTGAGAATTATTCCTCAAACTTAGTCACAGTCTCACTGAATATGCTGTTATTTAAACACTAAGCTATAGAACTAGGCTCCAATAATGTGTACATAAGAACAAAGATAGGAAAAAAGAAAGAGGAGAACAAATGGCTAGTATATACAGATTAACACATGTACATATCAAGTAAAGAGAAAATATGAAAAGCTACCACAATTCTTGTTTCTCTAACTGTTCACATGGTTGTAGTTGATATCTATGGCCATTTTCTTCAATTAGTAGTTGAAAAAATTTCTATTTACTTTGTCCTCAGCCAGAACTTCAGCTGCTCTTAGTTTTTTTTACATGGCAGAGTGCTCCAAACTTTTATTCCTGAAGGGTGTGATTACTCAGTCATCTTGCTTTGGGTGGGGGTGCTATAGTTTTCCATTAACCTTTACTATTGGACATAGAAGTTTCGAGAAGCACCTCAGAGAATCTCCTGGATTCCAGATATAGTAATTCTTGATTGCATTGTATAGCAGCAAACAGATTTCCTCTTGATAATCTGGATCAGTCTCTCCAGTCAGTAATCCCTTTTTCTCCTGTTAGTTCAGTGGTATGAGAAGCCCCATACATTCAGGCAGTATAGTCTCAACTTCCAATTCAGTGTAACTATTTTGTATCTCTTGGTGGAAGCACGTGATCGCCAATGCAACAGAGCTCCAAGTTGCTGGAATGGGAGGCAAAAATGGTGTGAGTTAGTTATTAGTTGCAATAGTGACGGGAGTCATTCCCACTTCCACACCTTAATTTCTGGAACTATGTGATCTGGCTATGAGGGAAACAGTACCAGATAATTCTGCTCTGATTTAAAGCAAAAACTACATCCTGTGAGACTGAATCCCATCCTCACAGGATGTTTTCTCCCATTTGATGTTGTAACTGAGTGTTCAGTAACCAATTTCACCTTTCAATTAGACCAGCTATCTCTGGATTGTGTCATAAGAGCAGTTATTTCCGTGGCATGAGGGCTTTGCTGCACACTTTCTTTGCTGTGAGATGAGTTCCTTGGTGATGCATATAGTCACGCACTGTGTAACTGCATTTTGGTAAACGATGGTCCACATATATGAAGGTAGACTCATAAGATTATAATGGAACTGAAAGATTCCTATCACCTAGTAACACTATAGTGCAATGCATTACTCATGTGTTTATGATGATGCTGGTGTAACCAAACCTATTGTGCTGCCAGTCATAGAAAAAAAAGTCTTGCACATACAATTATGAACAGTATATAATACTTGATGATGATAACAAATGATGATATTACTGGTTTATATCTTTACTATACTTTACTTTTAATTAATCACTATTTTAGAGTGTACTCCTTCTACTTATTTTTTAAAAGTTAACTGTAAATTAGTCTCAGGCAGGCTTTTCAGGAAGTATTCCAGAGAAAGGCATTGTTATCATAAGAGATGACAGCTCCATGCATGTTATTGCTCCTGAAGACATTTCAGTGGGACAAAGTATGGAGGTGGAAGACAGTAACATGGATGATCTTGACCCTGTGTAGGCCTAGGCTAATGTGTGTGTTTGTGTCTTCGTTTTTAACAAAAAAGGTTAAAAATTTTTTAAAATTAATTACAAAACTTATGGAAATAGGATGTAAAAAAGAAAATACTTTTGTACAGCTGTACAATGTGATTAAAAAACTATTATTATTATTATTATTACTTTTTTGAGACAGGGTCTCACTCTATTGCCTAGGTTGGAGTACAGTGGCATGATCTTGGCTCACTGCAGTCTCAACCTCCTGGGCTCAAGCAATCCTTCCACTTTAGCCTCCCGAGTAGCTAAGACCACAGGCACCCACCAAGGTGCCTGGCTATTCTTTTATTTTTTGTAGAGACAAGGTCTCACTATGTTGCCCAAGCAGGTCTAGAACTCCTGGGCTCAAGAGATCCTCCTGCCTCAGCCTCCCAAAGTGTTGAGATTATAAGCATAAGCCACCACTCCCAGCTGTGTTTGTGTTTTAAGCTAAGTGTTATTACAAAAGGCAAAAAAGGTTTTTAAAAAATCTAAATGCTTATAGAGTAAAAATGTTACAGTAAGCTAAGATTAATTTATTATTGAAGAAAGGAAAAATATTTCTATATATGTAGTTTAGCCTCAGTGTACATTGTTTATAAAGTCTATGGTAGTATACAGTAATGTCCTAGGCCCTCACATTCACTCATCTCTCACTCACTGACTCAAAGCAACCTCCAGTCCTGCAAGCTCCATTCGTGGTAAGAGTCCTATTAGGGTGTACCCTTTTAAAAAAATTTTTAATAACATATTTCTACTGTACCTTTTCTATGTTTAGATACACAGATACTTGCCATTGTGTTACAATTGCCTACAGTATTCAGTACAGTAACATGCTGTACAGGTTTGTAGCCTAGGAGCAAGGGGCTATACCATCTAGGTTTGTGTAAGTACATTCTATAACATTTGCACATTGACAAAATCACCTAATTATACATTTCCCAGAATGTATTCCCGTTAAGTGACACATGGCCATAATTCTCCATAGAATGCCATGATGGTAGATAAGACATTCTATGAATCCCCAGATGGTGCTACTGGAAGAAGCACTATAGGAAAGGAAGACAAATCCGTAAACAGAGTACGTGTCCATTCCTGTGAGGATGAAACTCTTCCCCACCAATGATGAAAGACATCTAATGTAATCCATCTGCTACCAGGTAGTTGGCTGGTCACCATAGAAAATGATGCTATATCGGAGATTCAATGTTGGTTTCTACTCTTGGTAGATTAGATACTCAACACTAGTATTATCCAAGCCAGCCTTGATAAGAGGACACCTATGTTGTTCAGCCCATTCATAGCATCCATCCCTGTCACCATGGACTCTTAGATTCGTGGGCCCATTGAGCAAATACTCAAGTGACTAGAGAAAGAAGCTGACTGCCATCTACAAAGTGTGTATAGATATATACACACACACATATAAAGAGACCCACATGATAGTGTGTGTATATACATATATATATATATGTATATACACACACACATGAGTATATATTTGTATATATATGGAGAGACTTATAAGATATTTATTACAAGGTAATTATTATAAAATATTGGTTTACATTTACATGATTATAGAGGCTAAGGAGTCCCACAATATTCCATCTGTAAGCTGGAGACCCAGGAAAGCCAGTGACATCATTTAAGGGTGTAAGAGTCAGAAAACTGATATTGTGGATTCCAGTCAGAGTCTGAAGGCCTTAGAACCAAGAGCACTAAGGGCAGGAGAAGACTAATTTCTCAATTCAGCTGTCAGAGTTCACTCAACTTTCCTTCACCTTTTTGTTCTATTCAGGTCCTCTATAGATTGGATGAGTCCACCCATACTGGGGAGGGTTATTTGCTTCCCTCAGTCTGCCAATTCAAGCATTAATCTCTTCTGGAAACATCTCACAGACACACCCAGAAATGGTGAACCAGCTATCTGGGCATCCTGTGGCCTAGTCAAGTTGACAGATTAAATTAACCATAACAAATTGGTATTGTTCTTTGAATGTTTTTTATAATTGATTGGTGAAGCCACCTGGCAGAGCCTTGTTTTGGGTATAGTTTTTAAAATTACTGATTCAGTCTTTTACCTTGATATAGGTCTGTTCAGATGGTCTATTTCTCTCAAATTACTACTTTAGCTGCATCCCATCTCAAAGTATTTTCTCATTTCCCTTTTAATTTCTTCTTGGTCTATTAGGTGCTTGAGTGTATTGTTTAATTTCCACTTACGAGTGAGTTTCTCGAATTTATACTTATTATTAATTACTGTTTTAATTGCAATTTCGTTGGGGAACATACTCTATGTTCTAGAGATATTTGTTAGCACTAATTGGTTTATAGTGTTCTTCAACTCTTCCATTGCTTTGTTGATCTTTTAAGGTGTTCCATTTATTATTGAAAGTGAGGTACTAAATTCTATAAATGTTATTGTGAATTGTTTATCTCCTCAGTTCTGTCAGTTTTGTTTAATGTACTTTGTATTAAACTTTTCTTTACCATATATGTTTATACTTATTATATCTTCCAGATAGATTGACCCTTTGCCATTATAAAGTGTCTTTATCTCAATAACATTTTTTGTTTTAAAGTCTATTTTGTCTGATATTAGTATAACCACTCCAACTTTCCAATGATTGTTATTTGCATGATATATCCTTTTCCATCCCTTTATTTTCAATTTCTTTATTTTGTTTAAAGTACATATTCTATAGACAGCATGTAGTTGGATCATATGGTTTTAAAATCCATTTGGATAATCCTTGTGTTTTGGTTGGATTGTTTTATCCATCCACAGATGGTAGGGTTTTTTGTTGTTGTTGTTGTTTGTGTTTTTTTTTTTTTTTTTTTTTTTTGAGACAGGGTCTCACTTTGTTGCCTAGGCTGGAGTGCAGTGGCACGATCTCTGCTCACTGAAGCCTCGACCTCTGGGGCTCAAGTGACACTTTCACCTTCACCTCCCTAGTAGCTTGGACTACAGGCGTGTGACACCATGACAAGCTAATTTTTTTTTTTTTTTTTTTGTATTTGTAGAGACCGGGTTTTGCCATGTTGCCCAGGCTTGTCTCAAACTTCTGGGCTCAAGCAATCTACCCGCCTTGGCCTCCCAAAATGCTGGGATCAAAGGTGTGCACCATGGTGCCCGGCTAGTTTTCATATTTTATCCAAAATTTATAGTTACAATTAGCAGGAGGGAAAGGCTGTTAGGATCTCACACTGCTTTTGCAAAACTAGAATATGCTTGCCTATTTTCTATTAGGTACAATTTATATATAATGAATGTACTAATCTTAAGAATATCATTTGCAAGCTTTTGACAGATCTATGCATCTGGGCAGCCAAAACACAAATAAAGATATAGAATAATACTATCAACCAGAAACTCCCCATATATATATAGTTCAATTCAGCATCTGCTCCAATTCTCCCAAACAACCCTGGTTGTAATTTATAACATCATAGTTTAGCCTTTCCTGTTCTAGAACTTATGTGGATATGATCATGATGGAAGCTGACAATTTTTTCCTATTGTTTATAGTTTCAGTCTACAATAATGTAGGATAAAAGGGAAATTTTTATTTTATTACAAATATGTGTTTGAATGCAGCCAACAAACATATGAAAAAAAGCTCATCATCACTGGTCATTAGAGAAATGCAAATCAAAACCATAATGAGGTACCATCTCACATCAGTTAGAAAGGCAGTCATTAAAAAGTCAGGAAACAACAGATGCTGGAGAGGATGTGGAGAAATAGGAACACTTTACACTGTTTTTGGGAGTGTAAATTAGTTCAACCATTGTGGAAAACAGTGTGGCAATTCCTCAAGGATCTAGAACCAGAAATACCGTTTGACTCAGCAATCCTATTACTGGGTATAAACCCAGAGGATGGTAAATCATTCTACTATAAAGACACATGCACACGTTTTTTTAATTGCAGCACTATTCACAACAGCAAAGACTGGGAACCAACCAAAATGTCCATCAATGATCGACTGGATAAAGAAAATGTGACACATACACACCATGGAATACTATGCGGCCATAAAAAAGGATGAGTTCATGTCCTTTGCAGGGACATGGATAAAGCTAGAAACCATCATTCTCAGCAAACTAACAAAGGAACAGAAAACCAAACACTGCATGTTCTCAATCATAAGTGGGAGCTGAACAGTGAGAACACATGGACACAGGAATGGGAACATCACACACTGGGGCCTGTCGGGGGGTGGGGAGCTAGAAGAGGGATAGCATTAGGAGAAATACCTAATATACATGATGGATTGATGGGTGCAGCAAACCACCACGGCAGGTGTATACCTATGTAACAAACCCACACATTCTGCACATGTATCCCAGAAATTAAAGTATAACAAAATAAAAAAATATAAAATAAAAAACACAGCTGTTTCTTAATACATTTTACTTTTCACAAATGAAACTTGATCAAATGTCAACATTTTACAAAAACATATTTTCTGAAGCAGGAAAATAGTCAAGTTACCAGGAATCTTTTATACTTATTTCACTTAAAACTATTATTCATTCTTTTACACAAAATTATTTTGCACCATTTTTTTCTTAAGCAAATTTGTCTGGAAACCTAGTGAGTAATTTTCTGCTGTTTGGTGCAAATTGTTATTTTTGATGCTAAATGTATATGCACATATTTGATTTTAATTATTATAATTTAAATGAATTAATTTAAAAGTTATATTTGTTAACTATTATAACTTATATGAATGAATTTAAGTCACATAAATTAATCAAATCTTTGCTATATTTTTACTTGTTAAATATTATATTAATTAATAATAAACATTTTAAATATATACTAAACACTTTTTAGACAAATACGGCATACAAACAGCTAAGTGGTGCAATGTTTAGGAAAAGGAGAAATATCCATGTGGAAAGGAATTAAAAGTTTAAAATAGTTAGAAATTTAGATAGAAAAATGCAGAAAATTATCATGTCTTTAACATTATTAGAACAAAATAACTATCAAATTCAGAATTAAAGAATCTTCTGTGAACAGTGAAGAAAAAAAGGAAGGAAGGGAGATTTTAGAAATTTCAGAAACTATTGAACGTAATTGTAAACAGATAAGTAAGGTGATGCTATTTGAAATAAATTTGACCAGGCACGGTGGTTCATACCTGTCATCCCAGAACTTTGGGAGGCCGAGGTGGGTGAATCGTTCGAGTCCAGGAGTTTCAGACCAGTCTGGGCAACATGGTGAAACCCCATCTCTACAAAAAAATTTAAATAACTAGAAAGACATGGTGGTGCGCACGTGTAGTCTCAGTTATTCGAGAGGCTGAAGTGGGAGGACCACCTGAGCTCGAGAGACTGAGGTTGCAGTGAGCTGAGATCACACCACTGCACTCCAGCCTGGGTGACAGAGTGAAATGGTCTCAAAAAACAAAAAAAAAGAAAGAAATTTTTGAAATCCTCTATTATGACCAACAGTTTCTGATAAAGTAAAAATGAATTTAATAGAACATGTACTCAATTGAAAACAGATTTTGCAGTTTTAGAAAGTCTATTTCCCATGACAGGCAAAAAATTTCACATGACATTTTAAAAAGTTAAAATGATGAGTTGAACAATGAGACTAGCTCATTTATTCCAAAAGGTCCTTGTCTTTATTTTGTTTTCCATAGGTATTTTTTAGCAGTTATATAATAGAAAACAAAGTTATGGAACTCTTATTATTTAAAATAGTTTGATTGTAGATATGCTTGCATTTTACATATAGACAATTATGGTATCTACAATTAATGGCAAAATTCTCTCATCATTTTCAATTTTCATCCCTTTATGGTTGGGGGGTCAATTCCATAGTGAGCACCTCCAATATAATGTTGACTATTAGTAGCCATAGAAGTTATCTTACTTCTATTTCTGCTTTTGGTGAGAACATTTATACATTTTTGCCATTCATTCTGATATTTTTTAAAGGTTTTGTTATATATCCTTTATTGGTTTAAGAACATTATTATCTATTTCATGCTTGCTGAGACTTTTAAAAATACATGAATGAGTTGACATTACCCAAAGCCTTTTCCTGCAACTATCGATAGATCATATGGTTTTTATCCATTAATGTGTGCATCGCTCAATGCCCTCACGAGCACCACATACCATTATCAGAAGATTAATTGGGCCAGGCATGGTGGCTCATGCCTGTAATCCCAGCACTTTGGGAGGCCAAGGCAGGCGGATCACTTGAAGTCAGGAGTTCGAGACCAGCCTGGCCAACAAGGCCAGGCCCGTCTCTACTAAAATACAAAAATTAGCCAGGCATGGTGGCACACACTTGATATAAACTCAGGGTCTAGCAACTATTGGAATCCGTTACTGCCAGTAGCCATAAAGGTACAAGAGGAGAGAATAGAGTTATTAGAATGAGGAAAATCTGTAGTTGTGAGAGATGGGCTTTTTTGCAGGCAGTGTAACTCTAGAGGGGGAATACAGACACTGCAATGACCTCTTTAATGTCCTCTCAAATTTCTCACCTCTGCTTCTCTGTGGTTTAACACAACTGGAAGACAAAAGACAAGGCAGACTGGATGATGCAGTAGTCCATAGAGGTCGGTCCTCAGGTAACAAAGAACAAGATAGAGAAAGTAAAGAATGAATTTGGTTGGGTGAATGGAAAATATGTAGCTCAGTGCTTTTATGTGGTGAACTATGATCAGTTTTGCAAAGTTGAATTACACTTGCATTAGTGGGGTAAACAATACCTGCTTTATATACTGATGGGTTTGATTTAGTAATGTTATACTCAGGACTTCAGCATAAAATGTTTATAAGCCAGTTTGGCCTATAATATTTCTTCTCCTGTCATTTCCTGAGTTTGGCTATCAAGGTTATCCTAGCCTCATAAAATGTTTGGATTATTAATCACTATTTCAAAAGCCAAGTTTTAATTTTAGAAGCATCTTAGCATATCTGTATAATTCTTTTCATCCCAGTCCATGGACAGTTACAGTAGGTTATTTTTAATCCCAACCTAGACTATGATTCCCACCCCAAACTTCAGCAAAATGATTCTGAAACTATCAGAATCACCTGGAATACTTGCTTAAAATGTAGATACCTGACCCCATCCACAAGATTCTGATTCAGAAGGGTTAAAGTGGAGTGAAAAACCTGCATGGTTAAGAAGCCCTCTGAGTACATGTACATGACTATTCATAGCAGCACTAATCACAGTAGACAAAAGGTGAATACAGTCCATATGTTCATAAATGGGTGAATGGATAAAGAAATTCTGGTATCCACATATAATCAATATTGTTTAGCCATAAAAAGGAATAAAGGACTGATACATGTTATAATATGAATAAACCTCAAAAACAGTATACTAAATGAAAAAGGCTAAACACAAAAGGTCACGTATGTGATTCCATTTATGTGAAATGTCCAGAATAAGCAAACTCATGAAGATGTAAAGCAGATTGTTGGTTTACAGAGGCTAAGGGAAGGAGAAGGTTATAAACAATGCTACTGGGATTCCTTCTGGGGTGGGCCAAATGTTTCAAGACTGTGTAGAGGTGGTGGTTGCACATTGTAAATGTACTAAATACCACCGAATTGTTCACTTCAAAATGCTTAATTGTGTGTTATGTGAATTTCACCTCCATAACATAAAAAAGGCAGCTTCCCAACTGATTTGGATGAAATGGAAGACCACACTTTGGGCATTCAATCTAAATCGTAAAACAACGGGCCTCCGAGGAATGAAGTATGTAATCTTTGGTGTCCTTTCAACTTGAAGAACGCTGAAGAGTTAAGTAGAACTGAAATAGCAGAAGATACCACCTCATCGCATTACTGTACATGTACACCTGTTTATTTCAGTCACTTTATCTTATTGGAAACACTCTTCTAGTTTCTTCTCTTAATGGTTTCTTCCTACCTATCCTCAAATGTGGTTAACAACATAGGTTGAATTCCTGGCTCTGACCAATCCTAGGGGCTATTGTACCTTACTTGGTTTACCAAGTTTGTTGTTTGGCTTACTTACATTTTTTTTTTTTTTTAAATGGAGTCTGACTCTGTTACCCAGGCTGGAGTGCAATGGTGTGATCGCGGCTCACTGCAACCCCCGACACCCGGGTTGAAGGGATTCTTCTGTCTCAGCCTTCCAAGTAGCTGGGACTACAAGTGTGTGCCACCATGCCTAGGTAGTTTTTGTATTTTTGGTAGAGAAGGGGATTCACCATATTGCTCAGGCTGGGCACAAACACCTGACCTCAGGTGATTCAACCGCCTCAGCCACCCAAAGAGCTGGGATTACAGGCATGAGCCACAATGCTCAGTAAGTAGTATACTTTAATCTATTTAATAGCATACTTAAACAGTCTAGAGGGCTTCGGATTTAAGACAATTTGGGTCCCTTAGCTGAATTTGGTCACAGTGTTGTGTTTTACCTTCCAAAGTGATGACTCTAATATTTTATTTGTTTAAATATTGCTTTTGGTCCCCTCATGTATGCTGTCTAAGGCTTTGTGATGGTTTTCACTTAAAAATAAGGAAATACATGCCACGGTTGGTTGAGCAGGTGCAGGGACAGCACAGTGACTACCAGGGAGCTGATTTTGCATTTTATCTTATATTTTGGGGTGCTTTTTTTTTCTTTTCCTTTGGATTGACTCTCTCTCTGTCGCCGAGGCTGGAGTGCAGCGACGCTATCTCGGCTCACTGCAACCTCTGCTGTTGAGATTCAAGGGATTCTCCTTCCTCAGCCTCCCGAGTAGCTGGGATCACAGGAACGCGCCACGAAGCGCAGCTAAATTTTTCACCCTTTTAGTAGAAATGTGGTTTCACCATGTTGGCCAGGATGGCCTCAGACTCCTGACCTCAGGTGATCCACCTGCTCGGCCTCCCAAAGTGCTGGGATTACAGGCATGAGCCACCACGCCCAGCCTTACCAAGTTTACTTTCAACTGTAGTCTAAATTTATAATTCTCTGACCAGTCAGGAGACAGGTATGGGCTAGTTTATTTTCTGCGCTGGATTTTGCAGAATTTCTGCAGTCTAACAAAGGCAAACATCCCAGTACACATCTGGGTCCTTCTCGCCACATCCAGCCCAGTGCTAACTGATGCCAGTGCTGACAGTACTCCCTTGCACCCCAATTCTAATGTTTTCCCATATTCCCTACTGGTAGCAGCAAGAGAGGGCCTGTTAAGAGAGGGAAAGGATCAGTGAATGCATCATGGAGAGGCTGCATTTGAGCTGGGACCTAATTGGTGGGCAGAGATGGAGGGAAAGGACATTCCAGTAGGAGGCTGATTACTCTTAAATAGTGATCTACGACACAGACATTGGTGCTAGAGTGTCATGGATTCAAACGCTAGTATGGCCATTTCCTGGTTCTATTCGTGATCCCCTTCCTCAGTCCTCTTATCACCCCACGTCCATTCTCTCAGTTGTATAAACTCTTTCCTAATTGCCTATGCTCACTTAGTTCAATGCCCATTCTGTTTAACTGGTCTGCAATGGCGGCACCACTCCCAATTTAATGCCCTTAATTCTTATGCACAATTGTTAGGTGTGCAGCTATTTAGGCTCATTTTTCACTGCAGATCCCTGTCTTGACATCACACCCGTTCCTTTTTCCCAATAAAAAGGGAATGCTGAGGGGTGGGTTTCAATTCCCTGCTACGAACTGAGTCTCATCCCAATGGTAGAAATGGCTGGGAAGATCTTTCCCGTTCAAGGCAATAATACGCAAAAAATGTAAAAGCGGTTGGCACGTTATTTGAATTCATTGTGGGAACCACGCTGAAAGTCTCGTGGGAGTTACTTAGTGATAGTTTTTTCCTTCCGTTCCCCACAGTTCCTGCCACTGCACGTGCAAAACCTCCAAGGAATAATCCTTCCCACCAATGAGGAGCAAAGGCCCAGGGTGTGGGCTGACCTTCCTGTTATAGAGAAGGTGGGAGAGTACAGTATCCGGGTCAATTGTTTCAGTCACAACCAATCAGGATCTTTGGGGGTGGAGCCATACACCCGCAATAAAAGAAGCCTGCCCCCTGTGGCGGGGCCCATTTTGTTTTGGATCGTTAAGTGGGCTTGTGGTGGAGCGTTGGTGTGTCTGGGGTGTCAACTTCTTCCACACACTATTGTAAGATCAATTTGCTTTTCATTTGTAATAGTTATTAATAGTTAGACATTTGTAGTGTGCTTTTTATATGTGGCTATACGTAATGTAGTAGTATACTTTTTCTTTTCTTTTCCTTTTATTTTTGTTTGAGATGGAGTCTCATTCTCTCGTACAGGCTGTAGTGCAGTGGCACAATCTCGGCTCACTGCAACCTCCGCCTCCTGGGTTCAAGTGATTCTCCTACCTCATCCTCCTGAGTAACTGAGATTACAGGCGCCTGCCATGATGCGTAGCTAGTTTTTGTATTTTTAGTAGAGACGGGGATTCGCCGTATTGCTCAGGCTGGGCACAAACACCTGACCTCAGGTGATCCACCCGCCTCGGCCTCCCAAAGTGCCGGGATTACAGGCATGGACCCCCAAGCGCAGCAAATAATATACTTTAATATGTTTAATAGCGTACTTAAATAGTCTGGAGGGCTTTGGATTTAAGATAATTTGGGTCCCTTAGCTGAATTTGGTCACAGTGTTGTGTTTTACCTTCCAAAGTGATGACTCTAATATTTTATTTGTTTAAATATTGCTTTTGGTCCCCTCATGTATGCTGTCTAAGGTTTTGTGGTGGTTTTCACTTAAAAATAAGGAAATACATGCCACGGTTGGTTGAGCAGGTGCAGGGACAGCACAGTGACTGCCAGGGAGCTGATTTTGCATTTTATCTTATATTTTGGGGTGCTTTTTTTTTTCTTTTTCTTTGGACAAACTCTCACTCTGTCGCCGAGGCTGGAGTGCAGTGGCACTATCTCGACTTACTGCAACCTCTGCCTCTTGGATTCAAGGGATTCTCCTTCCTCAGCCTCCCGAGTAGCTGGGATTACAGGAACGCGCCACCACTCACGACCATTTTTTTTTCTTTTTGTCCTTTTAGTAGAAACGCAGTGTCACCATGTTGGTCAGGCTGACCTCAGACTCCTGACTTCAGGTGATCCACCTGCTCGGCCTCCCAAGTGCTGGGATTACAGGCATGAACCATCACGCCCAGCCTTACCAAGTTTACTTTCAACTGTAGTCTAAATTTATAATTCTCTGACCAGTCAGGAGACAGGTATGGGCTAGTTTATTTTCTGCGCTGGATTTTGCAGAATTTCTGCAATCTAACAAAGGCAAACATCCCAGTACACATCTGGGTCCTTCTCGCCACATCCAGCCCAGTGCTAACTGATGCCAGTGCTGACAGTACTCCCTTGCATCCCAATTCTAATGTTTTCCCATATTCCCCACCTGGTAGCAGCAAGAGAGGGCCTGTTAAGAGAGGGAAAGGATCAGTGAATGCATCATGGAGAGGCTGCATTTGAGCTGGGACCTAATTGGTGGGCAGAGATGGAGGGAAAGGACATTCCAGTAGGAGGCTGATTACTCTTAAATAGTGATCTACGACACAGACATTGGTGCTAGAGTGTCATGGATTCAAACGCTAGTATGGCCATTTCCTGGTTCTATTCGTGATCCCCTTCCTCAGTCCTCTTATCACCCACATCCATTCTCCCAGTCACATAAACTCTTTCCTAATTGCCTATGCTCACTTAGTTCAATGCCCATTCTGTTTAACTGGTCTGCAATGGCGGCACCATTCCCAATTTAATGCCTTAATTCCTATGCACGATTGTTAGGTGTGCAGCTATTTAGGCTCATTTTTCACTGGAAATCCCTGTCCTGACATCACACCCGTTCCTTTTTCCCAAACATAAATGCTGAGGGGCGGGTTTCAATTCCCTGCTACGAATTGAGTCTCATCCCAATGGTAGAAATGGCTGGGAAGATCTTTCCCGTTCAAGGCAATAATATGCAAAAAATGTAAAAGTGGTTAGCGCGTTATTTGAATTCAGTGTGAGAACCACGCTGAAAGTCTCGTGGGAGTTACTTAGTGATAGTTTTTTCCTTCTGTTCCCCACAGGAAACGGAAGTGGCGGTTCCTGCCACTGCACGCGCAAAACCTCCAAGCAATAATGCTTCCCACCAATGAGGAGCAAAGGCCCAGGGTGTGGACTGACTTTCCTGTTATAGAGAAGGTGGGAGTGGACAGTATCCGGGTCAATTGTTTCAGTCACAACCAATCAGGATCCTTGGGGGTGGAGCCATACACCCGCAATAAAAGAAGCCTGCCCCCTGTGGTGGGGCCCATTTTGTTTTGGATCGTTAAGTGGGCTCGTGGTGGAGCGTTGGCGTGTCAGGGGTGTCGACTTGTCCCACGAACTATTGTAAGGTCAATTTGCTTTTCATTTGTAATAGTTACTGATAGTTAGATATTTGTAGTGTGCTTTTTATATGTGGTTATATGAAATGTAGTAGTATACTTTTTCTTTTTCTTTTTCTTTTTTTTTTTTTTTTGAGATGGAATCTCATTCTGTCATGGAGGCTGTAGTGCAGTGGCACGATCTCGGCCCATTGCAACCTGGGTTGAAGAGATTCTCCTGCCTCATCCTCCTGAGTAACTGGGATTACAGGCACCTGCCATGATGCCTGGCTAGTTTTTGTATTTTTAGTAGAGACGGGGATTCACCATATTGCTCAGGCTGAGTTCCAACACCTGACCTCAGGTGATCCACCGGCCTCATTGTCCCAAACCGCTGGAATTACAGGCATGAGTCACCACGCCTGGCCTCTCTGTTATTTTGGACCTGGAAAGAATCACCTTCCCACTGGGAGGGATTGTCCACGGTATTAGAACAGTTAATGGCCATTAGCTTATGTGAGTAAAATGTTGTTTGTATTTTTTTCTTTTAAAAATGTGATATTTGTGGTTATCTTTTGGAATCGGTTCTCTCATCCACTAACTTTAAAAGAAAAGAAAAGTTTTCTGGTATTTAAAACTTGAAAATGTCTGGTCAGTGCAGGAATTGTTCATTGACAATTTCAGATAGCCTCCTGTTGGTCACTGGCTATTTTGCATTTTTTATACAGTATAGTTGTGAATTTAATTGTATTCCACCAAGAATGCTTCTCATATTTTTCATGCATTTACCTTTAAAAGTTTGATCTTAATTGCAGTTGATGTTTGTAAACAATATGGATGCTCTGACTCTCTAGCTTTGGTGGCTAGTGTTTGTAATCCCAGTACTTTGGGAGGTGGGAAGGTGGCTTGAGTCCAGGAGTTAGAGACCACCCTGAGCAGTAGAGGGAGACCTCATTTCTACAAAAAAAAAAAAAAAATTAAAAATTTTAAAAAAGAGAAGAAATTAGGCTGGGCACTGTGGCTCACGCCTGTAATCCCAGTACTTTGGGAGGCTGAAGTGGGTGGATCTCCTGAGGTCAGGAGTTCGAAACCAGCCTGGTCAGCATGGTGAAACCCCGTCTCCACTAAAAATATGAAAATTAGCCAGGCGTGGTGACATGTGCCTGTAATCCCATCTACTGGGGAGGCTGAGGCAGGAGAATCACTTGAAACCAGGAGACGGAGGTTGCAGTGAGCTGAGATTATGCCACCGCACTTTAGCCTGGGTGACACAGTGAGACTACATCTCAAAATAAAAAAATAAATGAATAGTCAGATGTAGTGTCCCTGAGTAGTCTTGGCCACATATGAGAACCTCTTTAGCCCAGGAGGACGAGACTGAAGTGAGCTGCGTCTGCGCCACTGTACTGCAGCCTAGGTGAGAGAGAGAGATCCTGTCTCTTAAAAAAATATTGTTGGCATTGGAAACTTCATAGGTTTCTTATGAAAGGTTTTGTACATGTTTCAGTTTGCAGTAGAGGAAATTAATGGTCGATTTGAGTGCATTTTATAACAGAACGGCCTATTTGGTATAATTTTGTTTGTCCAAATTCTGGTCGTGTTTCTTCTTCATTAATTTCCTTATGAAATAAAAGTTTTGGAGTAATCTTGATTTACAAACGCACAATTTAATCATCTGGCTGTGTCCTTAATGTTTTGCAGCAGTGACTGCACTTAATTGTCTTATCATTGGCTGCCATTTAATGGAATTTGGAATTTTATTTTACAGAGGAATTATGTGTTTGGTAGCATTTTATTCCATTAAATGTGGGTCCTAGTCCTTTTCATAAATTTTGTGTGAAGTTTTGTATTATCTTCAATTTACAAATAACGAAAAGAATTTTCTAATTGAAAGAATGTTTTGTGGAATTTTCTTTCTTTTCTTTTCTTTCTTTCCTTTTTTTTTTTTTTTTTTTTCCTTTTTTTTTTGACAGAGTCTTGTTTTGTCGCCCAGGCTGGAGCACAGTGGCATGATCCCAGCTCACTGCAACGTCTGCCTCCCGGGTTCAAGCGATTTCTGCTGCCTGCGCCTCCCAAGTAGCTGGAATTACAGGCGCCTGCCCCCATGCGCAGCTAATTTTTCTATTTTTAGTAGACATGGGGTTTCACCAAGTTGGCCAGACTGGTCTTGAACTCCTTACCTCAGGTGATCTACCCTCCTTGGCTTTCCAAAGTGCTGGGATTATAGGCGTGAGCCACCGTGCCCAGCCCTTTTGTGGTATTTTTAATGTAAAAATGCACACATTGCTAATTTGCCTGAGAGCTTGTTTTAGGACACAAAATTGTCACAAGTGCCAATCACCAGCCACTGCAGAAAGTTTTTTGGGATATCATATCCTGAAACAATTGTGTGTTGAGATTCAGTGTATTCAATTCTGCTCGAGTCTTTTGCATACGTTTCCTTTAAAAGACTGAGGTATTTCAATGTGTAAATGAGGAAATTAACTGTAAGATCGAATGTTTATTTTCTGGCAGTGAACAGCCGTTGGAAGTCATGTTGCCTCATCTGAATTTTATTGTACAGTATAGTTGTGTGTTTAATATAATGGTATTTAGACATTTTGGCATAGGTCCTCTTTCCCAGGTGTTCCTTCCCAGAAAAAAAAAAAAAAAAAAGGTTTATATTTATGAATAAGGAGGACAGAAGTTGTCTAGGGCCAGGTTAGGAGAGAAAATGGAAGTAGACCCTTCTAGATCCTTCTGGATCCTCTGCTCACTCCCTTGCTGGCATGCACCAGCCCTGTCCCTTAGCCACGCAGTGTGCCACAGTGCCACAAGTAACACTTAAAGGGCAGCCATTTTAAATTGGCAGCACTGGCTTCTTTACATTCCTACTGCCATTTTGTGACTCCTATTGTGTATTCAGTGGGATAATTAAAATTAAAGGAAAACTTTAGTCTCTCTCAAAAACTTGAAGAGCGTAATCACTGAGAAACCAGATTTTTGCTTTGAGGATAAAGTGCAAGTATTTTTTAAAATGGTGCTGATTGAATTTACTTATTAGTCTTTGGCCTGGTTTACTCTTTTTTTTTTTTTTTTTTTTTGAGACAGGGTCTGGTTTTGTTATCCAGGATGGAGTGCAGTGGAGTGCTCATGGCACACTACAGCCTCGACCTCCTGGGCTCAAGTGATCCTTCCACCTCAGTCTCCTGAGTAGCTGGGACTGAAGGCATATGCCAACTTGCCTAGCTAATTTTTGTATTTTTTATAGAGACGGAATTTTGCCATGTTGCCCAGGCTGATCCCCAACTCCTGGGTTTAAGCGATCCACTCCCATTGGCCTCCCAAAGTGCTCGGATTACAGATGTGAGCCACTGCACCTGGCTTATATTTCTTTTTTGACATTGTCTGTTAAGTAATGCTATGAGAGTTGAGGATTTTTTTTTTCCTTTTTGGACACAGCATCTCACTCTGTCGCCCAGGCTAGATTGCAGTGGTGCCATCGTGGTTCACTGCAGCCTTGACTTCTGGGCTCAAGCGATCCTTCCATCTCAGCCTCCTGAGTAGCTGAGACTATAGGCATGTGCTACCGCGTCTGGTAATTTTTCTTCCTCCTCAATAGACTTTAAGCTCCATGGGGGCAAGAACTTTTTTCTTCCTTGCTGTAAACGTGGTGTCTCTAATGGTGCCTGATATATAGCAGGCACTCAAGTAATATTTGTTGAATGATTTAATCTAGTAATTTTTCTGGATACTGATTAAAATGTTTATTTAATTTTAATTTTTTTTTTGAGAGAGAGAGAGAGGTTTCACTCTGTCACCCAGGCTGGAGTGCAGTGGCAGTGATCTCAGCTCACTGCAACCTCTGCCTTCCTGGGCTCAAGTAATCCCCCCACCTCAGCCTCCCAAGTAGCTGGTAGCTGGGATGTGCACACCACAATGCCTGGTTTGTTGTTGTTGTTTTGTTTTGTTTTTCTTTTTGTTTTTGAGAAACGGGGTTTTGCCATGTTGCCCAAGCTGGTCTCCAACTCCTGGGTTCAAGATTCACCTGCCTCAACCTCCAAAAGTACTGAGATTACAGGTGTGAGCCACAGTAGCTGGCCTTGCCTGGCTTATTCTTGATTTGGATTTGAATTACATATATTATCTAGCATCTGAATGACTTATTAGTACCTTTATTGGTAGAAAGTTGGTGTTTTCCAAATATCCTTCTAGATTGAATTTAGAAACCTGAAAAATCAGTTGTTGGAAAGAATGAAAGCTACCTCTGCCTTTGCTAATATAAGGTGCCAAGATTTCAGGAATTAGGATATTAACTAGCCTCACAGATCCTGACTTTTTGAGCAGAGCTCTAGACTTTAAATAATAATCTAAGCCTAGAATGTAGAATTTAGATCCAGGTGTTAGGCTGAAGGCACTTTTGTTGTGTCCACTTTGCCCGTAGAATCCTAGAGGGGATATTTTCCAAAGAGTATACCCACAAAAGCAAATACTAGCAACTGTAAACGTTTGTGGATTATTTCTTTGAAGATCTATTCTCAGTGTCAGATGGCACCAACATTATTTAATGGTTGCAATTATTCGTGAAATTATCCTAAATGATACTAGCTTCCTTCTGAAGTCCATGGTTTTCTAACTTACTGTGTTACTAATTACTGACATGAATACACCATGAGAATGCTATTGTATAACCTGGTGAACAACTCAAACCTCCGATTTCAAAAAATTTGTTATCTGTGATCCTGTATGAGTCTCTTTCACCATGGTAATGAATACAGTCAACTGACATCTTTGAGACTTCCCCTTCTAGAAGCTGAGATATTGCCTATTAGCTTAATATATAATTCCCCCATAATGTTTGATTAAAGCAAGATGAACTATAGTTTATTTTGAAGGGACAGTCAAACCTCTGAAGCAGTAGTCTTGTCTGATCTTGTAACCACAAGATTGATGCAATTCCTATTATATTATGTTTCATCCTCCATGATTGGGTACCTTGATCCGACCAACCATTTTCAGAAGTTTCTCTGAATAAGTGGAAAAGGAAGTGTGCTCCAGTCACCCACCAAAATGAGTTCCAAGTTCCATAATTTTCCTGCAGTGATGCTGGGCTGTCCATCCACAGGCAAGTCTCTTGGCAGATTCATACAGTCACCATCTCCTTCAGAACCTGTGATGGAAAAGTCCAGCACCAGTGAACCTATGGGTCTGTAATGTGAAAAGGATGGAACTGGAATCAATTGTCAAGATCACCTAGACAAGTTCAAGGTGTCCTTATATTGCGTGAGGTGACTAGTGTCTTATGAAGGGCAGCCCCCCTCCTCCTGTCCCCTGTGCATCATTAATGATGGTATTGAAACCCCTTCCTAGAGTCCTAGAGATAGGGACTACCAACAGTGGTAGTCACTCTTCCTAAGCACTGCTGACTCACTCCATGATACTGACTTTGTTTCTACAACCTTTCATTAGACAGGGGCATCTTTTTCTACTTCTTAATTGTGTTCCTCATGTACACCGTAGGTGCTGCTGTTACAGGGACATTGACAAACTTAGATTGTTCTGATTTCAAATAAACCTGATTTTGACTTTTTAACACCAAAGTTCTGATCTTTACTTCTATTTTTTTGAAAACCAGTAAGAGACAGCAGCAGGAGGGACTGCACTGGATTGTGGAAAACTTCAGGAGTTGAGGAGTGCGGAGTGCTGCAGGTGCCTTTGTTTCAGGTATGAGAATGTGGGTCTGAAGGTAATTTGAAAGCTAGCCTTATCTATACAAAGAGGGAAAAGATAGGTCCCAAGGACCAAGTAGGTGTCAGGGAATGGTAGTCTGCCAGCCCGCTCCACTTGTGACATTTATTTGCTAGGGGTCCTGAAGGTATACACCAGCAATTAAAGTAATATGTAGGTTATTACTCCTTCAGATGTTTACTGTTCCATACATTGTTGTCCATTTCCTTGCTCTGCAGACATTGCTGGTACCACAAGGTTCCAGTTTCTGAGTCTGAAAGACACTGGGCTCATTTTCACTCTAAGGCAGTAGTCTCGCAGCTCAGCTGGTTTCTAACATAGTATTTTCACACTTCGTGACATTGTTAAAAATTGTCAGTGAATTCAGGCATTGGAAGCTGGGGACAAAGATTTGGGGTTTGCATGCTAAGGCTCCCTAACCCTTGTGTTTCCTGTCTTGTTACACAAAAGAAGTACAGTGGGATGAATGAATTTGGGTAAATAGATCATGACAAAAAGTGCTAATGTTATTTGGGTTATGTTGAATGCTCCCATATAATAAATGCTCTCTCTTGTGCCCGTCCAGGTGATAGTCTCTGTTCTATACAGCAGCCAACCACAAGGGTTGATTGGTAAGCGTTCCTGTATCTGTGCTGTTCCCCCTAAATTGCTATCTGATATGTTTCTTTCAAACATGTGGAGGTCCTGTGTCTGAACTTGATTTCACCATTGCTGTCAATTTTCAGGCAAAGTATACAGTAACTGGGTCAAAATTCCTTTCTAATGAATGATAGAATTTCATATCAATTTGGGATTCAAGCTTTCAGTACACGGGAATACCATACCTCAGAGTGGGGATCTTCTAACCAAAGTCTACACTTCTGGAGTCGTTGCCTGCTATGGCATATGTTCTGGAATGTGGTCTTTCCCTGCAGCCATTTAACAGTAAGCCTTATGATTTTTACTTATTAATAACATCTGTAGAGTAAATGCCTGCATTATGTAGTTTTCACTCTTGGTGCTTTGTAAATTGCCTCTTGGATTGCTTTGGAGTAAGACAGACCTCAGTTTAAGCCTGATTTACCAGTAACTAACTTTCTTTCCTTTTTTTTGGTTTTTCTTGAGACAGGGTCTCACTCTGTTACCCAGGCTGGAGCATAGTGGTGCAATCACAGCTCACTGCAGCCTTGACCACCTGAACTCAAGTGATCCTCCCACCTCAGCCTCTTAACTGGGGCTACAGATATGTCACTATGCTCAGCTAATTTTTTATTTTTTGTAGAACTCCTGGCTGTTCTCAAACTCCTTGGCTCAAGTGATCCTCCAACCTCAGCCTCCTGAGAAAATGGGGCTACTTGTGTGTGTGTCACCATGCTCAGCTAAGTTTTTACCTTTTATAGAATGGGGTATCACTATGTTGCCCAGGCTGTTCTCGAACTCCTGAGCTCAAGTGATCCTCCAACTTCAGCCTTCTGAGTAAATGGGGCTACATGTGTGTGACACCACACTCAGCTAATTTTTTATTTTCTGTAGAGTGGGGTCTCACTGTGTTGTCCAGCCTGTTCTCAAACTCCTGGGCTCAAGCAGTCTTCCTACCTCAGCCTCCCAAAGTGCTGGGATTACAGGTGTGAGCCACTGCACTTGGCCATCAGTAACTTTCTATCCTTAGTTCCTAACTCTTTGGGCCTCAGTTTTCCTTATCTGCAAAACAGGAATCCTTCTTTGCTGTCAGAATTTTGTAAGAATCAAGTGTCATAATCTTTGTAATGCATCTAGTACACAATAGGCACTCGTGAATGAGCTCTCCATTTCCTGAATGCACATATTGGAGGGAGGACATACAGTGCTTGGTTTAGCACCTCTCCCACCTTCCTTTATTTATTTTCTTTCCTTTCTCAGGTATAGCACATTCCTCGTAGATTATACTGTTTTGTCTTGGGAAGCCACAACCCTGTAATCTGGCTAAGGATCTCAGATTTTTTCTTGCTCTGAGCTGAGTTCTGTTCTAGGACACAATGCTAGGACACATTACACTGAGGCTAGCATCATAGTTCAGCATTCAGCAGGACTCTAGCTATCTGGGATGGAAGGTGCCTATTAACTAGCAGTCCTAGAAATTTCTTTCCTCGCCTATAAAAAGTCACTTTTGGGTTGTGATTAGTTCATTGAAGATTAGGTGAAGACACTTGACAATGTAAGAAATGGAGGAATAAATGCTAAATATAAATATGCACTATCCCAAGAGTATCTTTTAACCTTTAGTTTCAGTAGATACCTGTGATTCCTCTACTTTTCTGTTAGCACATATTTTATTCTGGTAGCATCATGTAACCTGAAGTTCACCCAAACAAGGTAAAAAAAAATCCACATTTCTTTTTTATTAGAAACTAGTGTCTGTTACATAGCACATTGACATTTCAAAGCCTTTTGATTTATCCCTGTAAATGGCTAAATTACTTTAAAGCCATGGAAGGTGGAAATCATTGTTGTTATTTCCCATCCAGGAAAAACTGGGGCCAGAGTTATTTAGAAAAAAAAAAACTCTACCTAAAACCACTTAATGAAGCTTTGCTACCAAGTTCCTTCATCAAGTGGTCTGATGGTGACCTTAGCTCATTTGCTAGACCAAAAAAATATGTGAATCCTAACTATAACTGTGACACCTTCTCCTTTTGCACACCCTTGTTCTACCCACTGCTCTTCACAGTCATCTTGGGTCTCTTCTTTGGTAGTTTCTCTAAGTATTGACATTTTAAAAGTAAGTCACAAGGTAGAGGAATCCAAAAGGGTTAATCTCTGTTTGGGCAGAAAACCCCAAGAGGTAGAAACCTAGGAAAGGTGAAAGTGACCCTATTCAGAACTTAAAGTGGGACCTGGCTTCTTGATTCCTGAGAGGTCCAGTCCTTTGCCCTTTAACTCAGGGGTTTCCAAACCCTGGGCCGTTGACTGGTACTGGGCGGTGGCCTGTTAGGAACCAGGCCACACAGCGAGAGGTAAGCAGCTGGGCGAGCGATTGTTACCACCTGAGCTCCACCTCCTGTCAGCTCAGCAGCTGTATTAGATTCTCATAGGAGCACGAACCCTATCGTAAACTGCACATGCAAGGGATCTAGGTTGCACATTCCTTAGGAGAATCTAATGTCTGATGATCCTGAAGTGGATCCAGTTTTATCCCAAAACCATCCCTTCACCCCCGGTCCATGGAAAAATTGTCTTCCACGAAACTGATCCCTGGTACCAACAAGGTTGGGGACTGCTGCTTTAACTCATCTGGGGTCTACTCTGTCAATGGTTACTAATTATTTGAAAGAAAAACTTTTGAGACAGGATCTCACTCTGTCACCCAGGCTGGAGTGCAGTGGCATGATCACGGCTCATTGCAGTCTTGAACTCCTGGGCTCAAGCAATCCTCATGCCTCAGCCCCCTGAGCAGCTAGGACTAGAGGCATATGCCACCATGCCTAGCTCATTTTTTACTTTTTTTGTTGAAATGGGATGTCCCTATGTTTCCCAGGCTGGTCTGGAACTTCTGGCCTCAAGCTATCCTCTCACCTTAGTCTCGCAAAATTCTGGGATTACAAGTGTGAGCCACCATACCTGGCCTTGAAATTTTAACGTGCTGTAAATTCTTGGTGTGATTTCCTCTCTCCAAATTCATGTTTTCATGCTTGTTTATATGGATACAGGAGAGAGATTAAATTATAGTGGAAATTTTAGGGCAAGGCTATTTGGGTTCATAGATCTTTTATGGAAAAAACACATATTTTTCTTAATACTTCATGAAAACGTGCTATACACACGAAGATTAATTTGCTCAAATTTCATTTTCTTTAAAAGTAACCTCAAATTAGTATTTTTATGTGCTCACAAGGAAAGTCTAGAGACTACAAAAAGTGGTATGCTTTTTGTTTAACAAGTGGCTCTCCAAAAGAAGAGAAAAAACCTGATATGTGGCATTTGTCAATTTCTAAGGTGTAAATAATTCCACCGCCACCAATTTCAAGTGTTGTCACACTGAATGCAGATTTTGGAAGAGATGTGCACTTACCACCTCATATGAGCCAGCTCTTACACAGCACTGAATAAATTAAAAATTACTGGCAATTGAACTGCTTAGAATTATGACCACTACTAACATTTTGATGTTCTTCTAACTAATCTTTCTATGAAAAATATCCATATTTGTCGTAATAAGGAGTCTTTATATTGAATTTTAGTAAGTAGAGTAAGTCCTCACTTAATGTCTTCAATAAGTTCTAGGGAACTGCAATTTTTGAAGCAAAATTACTTATGACAAAACCAAATTTACCATTGGCTGATGGATAAGCAAGAGTTAGGTCTCCATGGCATATATTTCTGGTCATGAAAACATCACCAAACTTCTAAATAAAGACTGAAACACTTTTACTATTAAACATTGAAATAAAGTTGAGCTATCTATACCTTTAAGAAAGGTTAACAAAAACAAGATACAATAATTACCCAACTCTTGGTGAATCAGTGAGTCATGGTGGTCATTGTGGTGGTGGGTTTGTTTTCATTATTGTTACTTTTTTTTTTTTTTTTGAGATGGAGTCTCACTCTGTCACCCAGGCTGAAGTGCAGTGGTGTGATCTCGGCTCACTGCAAACTCCGCCTCCCGGGTTCAAGCGATTCTTCTGCCTCAGCCTCCCGAGTAGCTGGGATTACAGGCTCCTGCCATGATGCCTGGCTAATTTTTTTGTATTTTTAGTAGAGACGGTGTTTCACCATGTTGTTCAGGCTGGTCTTGAACTGACTTCAAGTGATCCACCCGCCTCGGCCTCCCAAAGTGCTGGGAGTATAGGCGTGAACCACTGCGTCTGGCCTTATTTTTATTACTTTGTGAGAGTTGGGATCTTGCTGTGTCACCCAGGCTGGAGTGCTGTGATGTAAACATGGCTCACTGCAGCCTCAAACTCCTGGGCTCAAGTGATCCTCCCACCTCAGCCTCCAGAGTAGCTGGGACTACAGGTGTGTGCCACCATCCCTGGCTAATTCTTTTAAAAAAAATTGTGGAGACAAGGTCTCACCATATTGCCCAGGCTGATCTTTAACTCTTGGCCTCAAACAATCCTCCCACCTCAGCCTTCCAAAGTGCTGGTTTTATAGGCATGAGCCACCATTCCCAGCCGTGATGGTGGGTTTACATTTAGGAAGCAACATTTGCCAAGTGAAAATTCTAAGAAGCATCTCCTACCACCATGCAGTTCAAAAACAATCACAAATGTGGCAAGCTCACTGAGCACTTTAGTACAGCATCGTTTATTGTTGTGCATTTGTATGATTATCATGGACTTTCTGAATTTTTATTTTACAATATCTTATATTCATTCGTTGAGTCATTTTCTAACCCACTTACTCCGGTTCAAGCGGTCACAGGTGGCTGGAGCTTATCCCGGCAGCTCAGGGTGCAAGGCTGGAACCAACCCTGGGCAGGACATTACATCACCAGGTGCACTCACACACACACCCGCACTGACTCACACTGGGACCATTTAGGCATGCCAGTTAGCCCAATGTACACATCTTCTGGATGTGGGAGGAAATGAGTACCTGGAGAAAACTCATGCAGACTCCACACAGACAGCAGCCCCAGCCGGGAGTTGATTATTTTTTTCCTCATCAATTTTATAAGGAAACAGTGTTGTAGAAAATGACCTTATTTGAGGACCTGCTGTAAATTTATGCTTTCTTATTCAGATATCTGACTCTAGTCCATGTTTCCAGACTCAAATATTATGCACACAATTGGGAAAGACATAAAAATTCAGTGAATTTATTTTAAAGGTTCTAGTTTTCTTTGAATCTAATGTTCTGAAAAGCATTGTACAGTGTAGCATTTAACAAGTTGTATGGTTAATGCAGATGTATTGTCTGTATGACTTCAGTAGCAGCTTATATAGGAGTGGTGAAAAGACCTTGTTGGATCCTTGTAGGAACAGTTGCAGTTCTGTTCATTTGGCTTGATGCAGACTAGTTGTAGGGCTGCCCATTGATGTAAACACAAATGAGAGAGGCTTTCTATGTCTTGTTCACATTTCTATTCTTAGTGTGTGGAATTGGTACTAGGAATAAGCTGCCTCCTAGTGAAGGACCTCAGGTTTAAGTGAGGCATCTATTATTCTGAGTGAAGTAACTCAGGAATGGAAAACCAAACATTGTTCTCATTCATAAGTGGGAGCTAAGTTATGAGGATGCAAAGGCATAAGAATGACACAATGGGCCAGGCGCAGTGGCTCATGCCTGTAATCCGAACACTTTGGGAGGCTGAAGCAGGCAGATCACCTGAGGTCAGGTGTCCAAGACCTGCCTGGCCAACATGGGAAAACTCCGTCTCTGCTAAAAATACAAAAATTGGCCAGGTGTGGTGGTAGTCATGTGTAATCCCAGCTACTCGGGAGGCTGAGGCACAAGAATCACTTGGACCTTGGAGGCAGAGGTTGCAGTGAACCAAGATTGTGCCACCGTACTCCAGCCTGGGTGACAGAGTAAAACTCCGTCTCAAAAAAAAAAAAATGACACAATGGACTTAGGAGACTTAGGAGGAAAGGGTGGGAAGGGAGTGAGGGATAAAAGACTACAAATTGAGTGCAGGGTATACTGCTCAGGAGTTGGCTGCACCCAAATCTCATACATCACCACTAAAGAACTTATTCATGTAACCAAACAACACCCATTCCCCAATAACCTATGGAAATAAAAAAATTTAAAAAAATTTAAAAAATAAAAAATAAAGGGGACAAAAGACACTTACATGTGTTTGTGTGTAGATACAATTTAAGAAGTTATGGGCCAGGCACAGTGGCTCACACCTGTAGTCCCAGCAAGCCCTCTGTTCCCTTGGACTTTTGATCAAAACGAAGTCACCCTACACACCTGGTTAGTGTAAGCACAGGTCAGTTGAGTATTTAAACCCAGTGGATATTTTGATTCCTCTATTAAGCAGAAAACACTGTCCAGCTACCAATTGTCAGCCTCTCTCATTTTTGGCCATTACTTAAACCTGTCCTCCATTTGCACATGTAAGTTAGCTTGGAAACATCAAGGGATCACAGAGGGATGTTTATAAAATTCCACAGAAAAATGCTTTAACTAAACTGAGGTTCATTGGTATTCCAGAGGAGTTGATAATGACTTGTTTCCCATCTGAGTCTGCTCCTTGCCTCCTCCCCTCACCTTGAACTTTTACTCGAGTCTAGGAATCAATTTTATCTAATTTCCAAATGTTGCTTGTCCATGGTTTGACTGGATTCATTATACCTATACCCAGAGTAGAAGGTAACTTGATGCATCTTAATGACATAAATATTGCCCTTACCTTGAAAAGCTTTTTCTCCCTTCTTATTACCTTATTTTGTCACTTGTTAGTAGAATCAAGGGCTGTAATGATTATTTTATTAAAATGGGGGGTTCTCTCATAGCGCATTGACCCTACTGTCTCATTTCATTTTACTTATCACATGTAGGCATTTTTTGAAACTCTTATTTTTCACGGTGTTCTAATGAGTCAGAAGTGATCCCAAAATATCTACCTCTTGGTCACTGAGAGTCCAGCTATGGGACTGACATGCATTTCCTGCAGTCTCTCTGTGCAGGGCTCTTCAGAGTAGAGGTTAGCTAGCTACTCATTGGGTATACAAACCAGTTAGGAGCTAGAGGTTTGCGTTTTGTTTCAATTTCTATCAAACTTCTACATGTGTGGAGTTTAGATACTCAAATAGCTCCAGGAGGTTTACTCACAAAAATAATAGTTCCTTAACCTACCATAATTCCTCCATTTCTTAATCACTTTGTTTATCCAGAAGCTACATATGGTTTTGTGATTATGGAAAAAACTACTGAAAACTGCTCAGAAGAATATGAGAGCACTAAAAGGATTTGAGATGTGGTTCTCTAGCCACTTTTGTTGTCTGTCTGAGGGGGGAAGAGTTACAGGGGAGAAGTATTACAGAGGTTGGATCCCCAGATAAAGGGGATCAGGAAACATGGAATAACACATAAGAATGGTTTCTTACCTTCAAGGACCTACAGCCTAGAGGTAGGGAGAGGGCTGTGAACAGCGGCACTATGTAGAGCTGCTTTTGAGGATGACAATAAAGCAAATAGGAAGACAAAGGCCTTTGATGTGAAAGGTGATGTGGGCCATGTATGTTCAAGGCACTGTCTCCTGTCCGCTTCTCCCTTCCTACTTCTCTCTCTGCTTCAACATGACAAGCAACCCAAGGGATATCACAGGTCTGGGACTTTCATTATGTGGCCCAAGATATAGCCAGCGAATATGGAAGAACATATATATATATAGCTAGAGATAAAACTGTGGCATTTTGCAGACACTACTCCTCCCTCTGGCTTTCAGCTTTAGAATGTGGGCATTCAAAAAAAATGTCCAATACTGTTGCCATTCAGTTATTTTTTAAACTTTCATGTGTCTTCACACCCTGTGCCTTGTAGTTTGCTTCAACTAATAATAATACCTAAAGATGACTTTTTATTTGGACATTAGATGAATCTTTAAATTTTAGTACCCTTGAAGGCAATCTCAGTTTGAGATGTATCAATTGCTTTAAATACTTAAATGTGTGTTACATCTGTGGTCTACTTTTTAAACACTTGGGCAAAGAGCTGGTAGCTCCGTGTTCCTAATGCTATCATCTTTCTGTTACTACAGTGACATAGCCGGGCGTGGTGGCTCACTCCTGTTATCCCAGCACTTTGGGAGGCTGAGGCGGGTGGATCACCTGAGGTCAAGAGTTCAAGACCAGCCTGACCAACAAGGTGAAACCCGTTCTCTACTAAAAATACAAACTTAGCCAGGCGTGGTGGTGCATGCCTATAATCCCAGCTACTTGGGACGCTGAGGCTGGAAAATCTCTTGAACCTGGGAGGCAGAGGTTGCAGTGAGTGGAGATAGTGCCACTGCACTCCAGCCTGGGTGACAGAGCAAGACTCCATCTCAAAAATAAATAAATAAATAAATAAATAAATAAATAAATAAATAATAAAAATAAAGTGACGGAAAGACTGAGTGCTCTTTATACATGAGGAAAGGATAGTAAATAGGTGTTAATCATCATCTTTTAATCATCTGGAGCCTGAGAACAAATTTTTTATCCAAGAAAAGTATTTTTATTCACCAAAATGCAGGAGATTTGGGCTCCACTGCAGGTGTTTTAACTACTAATTTATTAGTCGTAGTTTGTCAGCCTGCAAAATGATAGCTCAAAGTCTTAGGCGTATGAGCTTCATGGGTACACAGAAAACCAGGGGGAGACAGGCCAAATTAGGCAATATAAAAGGAGTGAAGGGGAAGTGTGTGTGAGCTGGGAAGTACTTTGGGGGCAATTTGGTCATCCCATTTGTAAGGGTATCACCATCTGAGAACCTTTCACTTCCTAGAATTAGTTTATATATTTGATTCATTTCTTTCTAAACACCTTGACCTCAGTGGAAAATGAGTAGTTTGGAATTGGATTGGATTGCCTCTATTCAGAACAGCAGGGCATCAAAGAATTACAGAGAAATAAAGGTCCTTGATAGAATGCTCCAAATAAGTGTAGGGAAAAAGCAGATATCAACACCCATTTTGAGTATATGAGAGAGCACTACCTTCTTGCAAAGTTGGGATACTGGTGATGGGGCAGGTCCTTTCTGTTTTCGCTGTGAATCCTGCAATTCTGAGCTGGTATAGGTTTTGCTGCTATGGGGTTTGCTGCCCCTGCCTTTTTTGTGGATTTCTTTTGGGCCTGTGAGAAATGGTTCTGGGGAGAGGTGGCATCTCCAACTCTTCACTTACTTGGGGAGTTGTGTTACTTAGAGAAGACTTCTGTTTAAGAGTGATGTTGTTCCAACATAATCCTTGACAGTTTTCCTTCAGCCTTTCCCTATTCCATGTCTTTCTGCTGTGCCTTAATCTGCAGTGATGGTTGCTGCCTGTAATACTTCAGTTCCCTCTTGTAATCCCTCACTGATTTTCGGGAGGTCTTAGTTGAATTTAAAATTTTAACTCCTTACATTTGTCAGTGTCTTTTTCTGATGTTGGGCTAGTTCTGTGTACCAGGTTTCAGTGCCTTCTTTCTTCTGCTTCTCCTCGTTTTCTGGCCTAGATCTTTATTTTTTAAAATATGATCTTGTTTGTGAGGCCTAACAAACAGTGACACCTCTGAAATGACGTGTTTTTTGTCTGTTAAAAGCATCTATTCTTCCATTAAATCCTGCTTTCTCTTCATGAACGTCATCAGACTATCCACAGTAAACAAAACCAAGCCTCGTTTTTGTCTGTACTTGTTCTTTTTGGCTCTTGTTTATCATGTTTTATCTTTGATGTGCCTTTCCTCTGAACACTAATTCCATAAATTTTTCTGACATGTGGCCTCAGGAAACATGTAATTCATATATGTCCACCTACAATAACTGTCACTAGAAAATCATCTAGTAAGTCTTGTTAATATTTTATACTGATATTGCTGCACTTTCCTTCTCATTCATCTATATTTTTATCTTAATTTTCAGCAAGTGTTTTCCTAATTGCCAATTTCCCAATTACCACACATTTCATCTGCAGCTCTACCATGTGCTTCTTAATAATTTTCTCTTTCTTGGCTTCTGTAAGAAATGGGAATTGGAGTCATTCCATTTTAATTTTTTAATTCTTGCCTCATTTCAATTGTTAGGTTCTTGGGTACTGGTCATACTTTGTCATCTTTAACAATTCAAAAATCCTTCTGTATCTAAATGCACCTTTTTTTTTTTTTTTTTTTTAGACGGAGTCTCACTCCGTTGCCCAGGCTGGAGTGCAGTGGCACGATCTCGGCTCACTGCAAGCTCCGCCTCCCGCGTTCACGCCATTCTCCTGCCTCAGCCTCCCAAGTAGCTGGGACTACAGGCACCTGCCACCACGCCTGGTTAATTTTTTGTGTTTTTAGTAGAGATGGAGTTTCATCGTGTTAGCCAGGATGGTCTCGATCTCCTGACCTCGTGATCCGTCCGCCTCGGCCTCTGAAAGTGCTGGGATTACAGGCGTGAGCCATCGCGCCCGGCCTAAATGCACTCTTGAAGAGAATGGAGGCCTGGGTTTATTTCTTTTCTATTTTTATATGTCTCTTTTGGTCTTCAAGATCTTTTATTCCCCTCTATGTACAGGCCGACTTCTAAGATCTCATACATGGTATTAAGAAGGAGTTAGGATTATTGTTAATTCTGGGTCCTCAGAAATGCCTCCAGAATAATCTGTTGCTAAGGCACAATTGAGTTTATCCTGACTGTGGTGAGGAGGAGCACTACCTTGACAGAGTCTTAGTAGCGTGAGGGAGGGGCATGCACAGTCTGGAAGTCTGGGTATTTATGAGGTTTTGGAGTGTGATTTAAGGTAGCTCTTTGAATGCAGAAGCTTGATCAGGATTGGGTAAGGATCATGATAGAATAGTTTATGACTGATGGACACAACTAGGGGAAGCTTTGAGGCAAGAGCTTTGATTTAAATCCTGTCTGCTGAATGTCTGTTTGCCGTTCATTTGAATATTTCTTCTGGAAGTTTCTGAAATGAACAGTTATTTTTAGGTTTTTTCTTCCTGTGCAAGAGTGACCTGGACTAGTAAAGTTATGTTGATGGGTACAGTAGAAGTTTCTGAAATGAACAGTTAGTTGCATTTTTTTCCTTCCTGTGCAAGAGTTACCTGGACTAGCAAAGTTATGTTGATGGGTATGGTAGAATAATAAAATTATATTACTGAAGACAACCAAAGAGTAGAATCATGTCCATGCAGACAGTGAGCTGTAAGGAGGTAGATGCTTTCAGTTGTCAGCATGCAGAATCACTTTTTACTTTATGAATGGTCATGGTAGCATTGATAAGGCAAATGATTTTGCTTGTTGTTGATTTTTACGCCTTTCTACCTAAATGCAATCATGTTTTTTGCTTAAACTTAGTCGAAAAGAAAATCTTTATTCAGGATGACTAAGCTTCTGAAATGTCATTTAACTAACTTTCTTCAATACCTGGGCTCAGTCTAGCTTGAAAAAGTTAAGTGTATATTAACAACAGCAACTGTACATGATTTTCCTCCACTCCTTTAGAAAGTGACTAATTGAGACAGAGAATCGAGGGCAAGTTCAGAGGGGTTTTCATTAAGGTTAATCCTTAAAAAACGAAATAAAATATTTGGGGGCTGTGTTAGTCTATTTTGGGTTGCTACAAAGGGATACATGAGACTGGGTAGTTTATAAAGTAAAGAGACTTATTTGCACTCAGAGTTCTGCAGGCAGATAGAAGCATGGCACTAGCATCTGCTCGGCTTCTGGTGAGGTCTCAGGAAGCTTACAATCATAGTGGAAAGCAAAGGGGAAGCAGGTGTGTCACATGGCAAGAATAGGAGCAAGCGAGGGAGGAAGTGGCTGGCTTTTTTTTTTCTGTTTGAAACAGCGTCTGATTGCCGTTGCCCAAGCTGGAGCACAGTGGCATGATCACGACTCACTGCAGCCTCAACTTCCTGGGCTCAGGTGATTCCCCCACCTCAGCCTCCTGAGTTGCTGAGACTACAGGCACACACCACCACGCTCAGCTAATTTTTTGTATTTTTAGTAGAGGCGAGGTTTCATGTTGTCCAGGCTGGTTTAGAACTACTGGTCTCAAGCGATCTGCCCGCTTTGGCCTCTCAAAGTATTGGGGTTACAGGCGTGAGCCACGGCACCCAGCCAAGGCTCCTTTAAACAACTAGATCTCACATGAACTCAGAGTGCATTTATTACTGCAAAGACCAAAACATTCATGAGGGATCTGCCCCCATAATCCAAACACCTTCCACTAGACCCACTTCCAACATTATCGGTCATATTTCAACATGAGATTTGGAGGGAGCATACATCCAAACTATATTGGGACAGATACACTCTAACACGCTGAGTGCAATACTAGAAGCAAAATTCATCTGACCAACCTGAGGCAGCTTTTTGCGTTCTTTGTCGTATATCTGAAAATGAAATCCTGGCGATTGTTTCCTGTCTAGCTTCCATTCTGGCCCTAATGCTGGCTTCACTAGTTAGCTTCAGCTACAAGCTACATAGTATAGATTTTTAAAAAATTCATCGTGCCGTATACTGGAGAATGGGTTGCTCAGCTCACAGATTAGGGTAGGTAAAATATAGGAAGATTATATTTAACATTGGGCCAACAGTTAAAATTTGGTTCTCTCAAGATAAATAGTTACACCAAAGTCAGTTATCTCTAGGCTACACAAACATCAAGTCAATATTATTGATTAGTCCTCTTAATTTAATAGTCAGGTGTGATTTCCTTCTAATGGTTCTGACACTGTTGGAGAAAATAAATGGACACAGGGGAAAGTGCATTGTACTTTGGCATATGTTATGGCTTCTTGGTAACCTAGAGCTTGTGTATTCGTTTGTTAATTTTGAAGAGGTTTTGAGACTTTGTAGTGAAGAAGGAAATCGCTACAGGAGGCTGTCCCCAGTGCTTAGTATTGGTTACTCTTCCAAATGAATGCCTGTATTAGCTATGTATTGATTTATAAGAAATAACTTCAAAACTTAGCTTCAAATAATACACATTTATTATTTCCAAGTTTCTGTGGATGTGGAATATATGAGTGTGGCTTATCTGAATGGCTTGTAGCACAGGGTCTCCTAGGAAGCTATGATCCAGTTGTTTGCCAGACCTGTATTATCTCCAGGGAGCACCTTGAGGAAGATCTGCTTCCAAGATCACTGATGTGGCTATTGGCAGGCCTCAGATCCTTACTGGCTGTTGGCTGGAGACATCAGTTCCTTGCCACCTGGGCTTCTCCATTGGATAGCTCCCAACATGGCAGCTGGTTTCTTTCAGAGTGAGTAATAGCAAGACAAGTCTGTAAAAATGTAAGCCAGTCTTTTTGTAACTCAATCTTGGAAGCAACATCCTGTCCTTTCTACTGTGTTCTCTTTGATAGAAACTAGTCAGTAAGACCAGTCCACCCTCAAGGGGAGGAGATTGCACAAAGTCATGAATACCAGAACATAAGGACTGTTGGGGGTCATCTTAAAGGCTGCTTCGCATAATTTTTGACCCAGTCCTGTAGTTACTTCAAAGTCCCAGCAATCAGCAGTGCTCTCTCCTGAGTACTCTGAGTATCATAAGATTGCATAATTTTATGAGTCTGTCACCATTGTGGAAGAGGAAATTTCATAGCATCATAAACTCATTCTATGTCTTGCTAGATGAAAGACATCACATAGTTTAAAGCTCCCTAGCATCTACAGCACCAAGAAACCCTTTGATGGTTTTCCCCAGAGACTGCATGTTTGAAAATTTTGTATGAATCAAATAAACTACATTATAGTTAATTTGGTTCTTAATCATATGGAAATTTTTGGCATTGGAAACTATCAGTTTGGGCTTCTGATGACCTGTTAATCCATCAAGTTGATAAGTTCCTGACTTTCTACCTATTTGTACATATTTATCCTAAACTCTCAGACTTTGGTAATTTAAATAATACTGTAACCCTGTTTGCATTGCCTCTGATTTCACAGAGGATTTAATAGACTAATGCAACTCGAAAAAGATGGGATAACATGTGTAAAGGTACTCAAATAGTCTGGATTTCCTATTAAGCTAGAATAGGATTTTCTCTTCTAATTTCCCTTCACCTGTAGCTATAGGGTTGTGGATAAAATAGCTGTATTTAAAACACAACAGCTCTGCATCTCAGTTCTGTTTAGTGTTGGTGAACTGTCTGACAACCTGTCTGACATATATTTTTCTTATCTTTTACCTCTTCCTATAACTCTGGGCCTTCTTTTTGTTCCATTTGCATGCCAAATACTTTCCGTCTAAGGGCTTTTACCTGTGCTATTTTCTCTCCCTGGAATGCTGCTCTTAGCGTTTCCTGCCCTAAAATATCTTACCATCTCCCGTTGCAGTATGGTACTTGACCATCAGAGTACAAATCTGTACCATCATGAAATAGGAGAATTGGAGAGAACTTCAGAGTAATTTTCCTATCTCATTTGGTAAATACAAACATTGAAGAAAATAGATTTGCTCAGGAAATAATGCATCACATACTTGAAATAACTCAGGACAAGGCCAGACATTACAGAAAATGTGAAAACACGTGGCAAAGAAGGAAATGTTCCCTCAGAACCTCACAGTCTAGTTAGAGAGGCAAAAGTAACTTAAATTCACTCTATCTGTATAATGACTTGAAGGAAAGGATACATTGCAGTTTAGGTTGAGAAATCTTAGAAAATCTTAATGGTGGGGTGCAACTTGTTCTAGCTTTGCAAGGATAGAGCAAGAGTAAGAATCAACAGAAGAGAGGGAGAGACTACTGGAGAAGAATAAGGTATGTGGTAAGGGTATAAAAGTGGGAGGACACAATAGGAAATGCCATCTTTAATGCTGAGTTACTGATTGCAATCTGCTGCTGCAACCAGACTTACATCTTTCCTAAGCACTAATGTCATTAGACCCTGAGTACAGAGGCTTTATTAGATTATTACATCTGTGACACTATAGCTATTAGTCACCTTCAGCCATAGGACTTGACAATATATTGGTGTTCTATTTTTACTTCTGCCTGGTAATATCCCTGAAGTACTGAAATTATGACCAGAAAATTAATTTCTTTGCATTTGAATGAGAAATAAAAGAACAAGGAATAATTCTACATTCAGGCTATAAATCTCTAGAGTTGTCAGAAACACTATTAAAAGTTTAGACTGAATTTTGCATTAAGCTTTGCCGCTCCTCTCCTGAGGAACTGATGAGAGAAATACCAGATCATAGCACGTTAATGTAGTTCAAAGCTACTAAACAGATGCATGCACATACGTGTACACACGGTTGTAATGTTGATTATTTTGCAAGGTCAGGAAAGGAATGGCTGTTTATTGTGCTGCCTACAATTTTCTTTCCTGAGTATGCAAATGAGACCAGCTATTTCTTAATCTAAGCTTTTCAGAGTTGTTTTTCTGAGGGATCTGTTTATGTGTGTGCGGTGTGTCTGTATGTTTGATTCCTCAACAGAGTATTCAAAGAACTATTCCAGTGCACTCTGGAAGTGAAAAAAGCACAGGGTACATAGAGGTTAAGAAGTTATATACACGTAAAGAAATGACATCACATCTAATACTTGGAAATGAACACACAATACCATATATGTTCTCTTTCATATTGAATTCCTGATAAGATGAGCTAGGCCACGTTCAAGGGCTTCCCAGAACTCTTCCCTAATACTTAGTCCACAGTCTGATACTGGCAAAGTCAGAAGGGCCCTTGGGGATCACTTCCCAATGTTTCAGTAATGAAGCGGCCTTTAGTGGGATAAAGGCCACCCAGATTGTGATTGAGCTGAGACCAAAGTCTTACCTCCTGCTATATGTTGTTGATTACATTCCGCTGTGCACCTTCCCTCTCTGGAAAACTCAGAACTCAAATTTCCAGGAAGTTGATAGTTATAAAGACAGTACATTATCTCTTTTTTTCAGAGGGAGGAATGGAACCATAGTGAAATGATTTATCTACAGTCACAAGGCCAGATATGGGACTAGGTCAGGAATCTAGGTGACCATGCTCTGGCCACACCTCTGTTTAATAACTGCATCCATATTTAGGAAGAAATGTCATGCAACTAAGTGGTGAATGTTATTACTTAGACTAACTAATATGTGCTGCATGAGACATTCAGTCATTAGAAAGGCTTTGCCATCCCTCTGGAATTCAAAGTTGTGTAGGATTTCTTGAATGCTTATTTCCAGAGCTAGATTGGGGTTAGGGTTGAGGTATTAGTGGTAGAAGGAGAGAGTGGTGTGAGCATGCATAGTTGAATTTAATAGGGGTTTAGCCATCCCGCAGCTTCTGAGCATATAATAAGCATGCTTTATAAGCATGAAATTCATAGGTAGAAAGTAGTAAGCGCTACCTTTGATGTCTGGACCTGGATCTAAGGCTTTATATCAGCATTCAAGTGTTTCTATAAGGTGTAGGCACAAGGGAATTTCTTAGGCACTTATTTTCTGTGAAGTTGGGGAACTCATTGGGCAAAATAAGAAATAAATAGAACCATTAGATATCCTTGGAGAAAAGTGTATTTTTTTTTTTTTTCAGTCCCATGAAACAGCTTTGGATAACCATCGTCTCTAGCTCCATGAACTCAGCAAATAAGTATGGAGTTCTATTATATTAATAGAGTAGATTGAAGACATTTAATAACTCATTATCTCACTTATATACTGAAATGAGTAATGAGAGTGAAGTACAAAGCCAATGTTAACTCTGTGAATGGAGTACTGGTTTTCTACTTAATAAAAGCTATAATTAGTATGAATGTTGTTGTACACTGATTGCCAACTGCCTTGGAGTAAATATCACCCCCGTTTATTGCAATTTCTTTGACATTATTCCATTTGAATTATTTAGCCTAGTTTCAAAGGGACTCTATGAAAAAATGCAATAAATGTTTGTAATACTTTTTCAGAAAATTGTATTCCAAATCATTTTATAAAGCAGTGTGAAAACAGTAAAATAGTTATGAACCAAGTTGGCTGTCTATTGTTCTGGCTGATTGTCCAATTCAGGCCAGTCTGTGTTTACAGGCTGTCAAGTGCTGTGAAAGGGTCTCCTCAAGAGGGTAGGAAGTCAGTCCATGTGACCTATAAGGTTTCTTCCAACTCTTGAGTATACAATTTGGTGAAAAGCTAAACTGGTGGTAGACAGGATACAAACCATCTGCAAATGTCGTTTAAAGGGTTTTGGATTTTTTTTCTTAGAGCTGATAAGGACCAAAATTCTTCTTGCCAAAGGGCACAGTTTATACCTTCCTGTTTATGGTAGCCATTATTCATTTGTTCAGATGATTTGAAATAATAGTGTTATGTTCAAATGCACAATGCTATCACTTTAAAATGTAGTAAATTTTTCTTTACATACCATTTACAGAATGCTCTGTCATACTTAACCATTGTGTTATTGAAGGGTAAAGGTAGACAAAGACTTTATAGAGGTCCTATATATGTGAATGTATATATTTGAAATGGCTGAGTGAAGAGTTAAAGGGTATGTGATAGCATGCCTATTTGTGGGTAATACTTTTCCTCATCTGGTGCATTTTCGTGTGCCGTGCATGCGCATGCATACACACATGCACACAGAACAGGGTTATCATGGCAGGTTATACCATCTGTAAGGCCAAGAGTTCTGTTTGTAGGGCTGCATTTTTATTTGTTCTAAAGTAGTGGTTCTTAACATTTTCTTTGATCACAGATCTATTTGTTACTCTGTTGACTTTGTATATTATCTACTTGGAAAAATAGACCTTTGCACGTAGCCATACACTTTTGTAGTTTTCTAGGGATTCAAGGATTACATTGGGTGCCCAATGTATTACCCAGGGTAGGAATTCCTGTTAATCTTACCTAAGTAGTTATTTCTTTATTGGGTAATAAGATATTTGACTGCCTACCATGTACTGTGGCCCCTATGCTGGATGTCTTTACTAAGCAGCCAGGTGACCTTGGGGCCAACCCTTTACCTTCCCAGGTTTCCTATGATGTAAAATTAGAGCATTCTAATGGATGATCCCTAAAGTCCCTTATAATGTTTTATTTACTCAGTCTTATTCTAGGCAATGAAGGAAATGCACAGTCCAAGCATCCAATAAGGTAGGACAGTGCCCAGAACCAGGCAAATGAAATAAAGAGAAAAATGCTCTCACTAGATAATCTGAAGACCAAACACTTAGGCAAAAATCTGTGTCACATTGGTACAAGTGTACTGCAGCACCAAGCCTGCTTCTATATATGGCATTAATTAATAGAATAATAATTAATTATGTTGTTAATCCTTTTGGACTATTGCATGGTTGTTGTACTTTATTGTTGGGTTGCTTTTAAAGTTTTTTTTAATTGAATCTTTTTCAACCTAATATTTAATGAATTGAGTTACTGTTTCTGGACTGTAAGAGGTGGGAGGAGATGTATCCTGTGTAAGGAAGCTATGAGTGGTATTTCACACAAATCCTTTCAAATAAATCAGATTTAAAGTGTTTATGTTATAGGCTGTATTGAAAACATTTCAAAAGCTCTTAGTAAACTTGTCCCTAGGCTTCTTATGTCTGTATTTATTCAGCTTTCAGATGTTCATTTGCTCATATTGGGGGTATGTTTGTTTTAGTTTTTATCCAGTACCATTTATTTATTATTATTATTATTATTGAGATTATTGAGATGGAGTTTCATCTTGTTGCCCAGGCTGGAGTGCAGTGGTGCAATCTTGGCTCACTGCAACATCTGCCTCCTGGGTTCAAGCAATTCTTATGCCTTAGTCTCTCCAGTAGCTGGGACCACAGGGGCGTGCCATCACACCTGGCTAATTTTTCCATTTTTAGTAGAGACGGGGTTTCACCATGTTGGCCAGGCTGGTCTCGAACTCCTGATCTCAGATGATCCTCCCGCCTCAGCCTCCCAAAGTGCTGGGATTACAGGAGTGAGCCACCATGCCCAGCCACCATTTAATTTTATAGTCAAGGTTTGTATAACTGAGACTTCAAGCTGTATCAGGATGTCCAAATAGGTTCATTAATTCTGGAAGATTTTCTCCTAACAAGTAAAAGTTTATCAGGAGGGAATAATGACATCTTAAACCTATTAAATTGAAAATATCTTTATACTCACCCTGGAGCTTAAATATGTCAGCCAATGATAATTAAATACCACCCAAACGCTCACAATTTTCTGAGAAAAGAAAATTAGCTGATCTTAATATGACTGGAAGATAAATCAGACCATCAACATTCAATCATTCATATGAGAAATTTATATAACTCATTTTAAACACATCAGATGAACTGGAAAATTAGAGTAATTAAATGTTAGAGGGGAATGAATTTTATTAGAAGAGCAAGAAAGAATTGACATGCTGAGAGAGCTGCAAAGACCACATCCTGAAGACTCTCGAGAAAATGCAGACATACAAGACTGGAGGGTATAATGAATGAACAGGTTCCCTGGAGTTCTTAGGAGTAAACAGGAGGAGTCCAAGGTGTCCAGATTCTTAATAGGTGGATGGCTAGACCTGGAATATGCCAGCACACTGAAGAAGAGGACAGAAATACCATAAAGGTTGACTTTACTCCATTTATCTAAATTAAAAGCCTTTTGAAGTTAAAAAAATATAAATGTCTTCAAATGTACAGATGGGTTTCTGATAAAGATCAACAGCCTTCTCTCCCATGTTTCTCTGTCCCCTTCCACCCTCTTCATATTTGTTTTAAATTCTTCTGGCTATTTCTCTATCTCCATATACTAGCTTGACCATTATTTAAATTTTTATCTTAGGAGATCCTCTATCGTCTTTTGTTGTAATAGTTCTTGTGCCCCACCCTCATCTTTCCTCTTGTGTCTTCTGCCAAAATGTATGTCACTACTAAGTTCTCTGTTAGTTGCTTCTGCAACTTCAGCCACTGTACTTCAGCTTCCATCTCTTGTTGGGTCAAGACTCCATGCTTACAAGGACATTTATTTTGCAATTCTCTCCTTCCCTTCACTTCTGTCCCTTTCACATTCTGCCCTCTGCCCTTTACTTTAACTTCCGTCTCTTGTTGGGTCAAGACTCCATGCTTACGAGGACATTTATTTTGCAATTCTCTCCTTCCCTTCACTTCTGTCCCTTTCACTTTCTGCCCTCTGCCCTTTACTTTTACATTTCATAGTTGTCCAGAGCACTCTTTCTTTTTTTATGATCCTCTTATTTTGGAGTAAATCATTAAGTAAACTCCTAGGAAACGTGTGTGAGGCAGTTTCTGAATTGTTGACTTTTTGAAAATATATTTATTTAGACCTCACATTTGATTGATAGAATTCTAAGTTCAAACCCATAAGCCTATGGTTATTTTCTTTCCTCTGTTTTCTTTCTTCTATCTTTGTGGATTTTTTATTACTCAGATATTGTGTCTCCTGGACCAATCCTCTGTAATATTTATATTTCTTATATGTGTCTCTTTGACATTTTGCCTTTATTTGCTGGGAATACATTCCCAAGATTGTGAGACTCGTACTTCACTGAACACCTTTTTTTAGGCCGCAGTGCACTCCCCACCACCTCCATTCCCTGGCTCTTTCTAGGTCCCATTCTTCCCTCTTAAGCTTCTCATTCATAATTGTGACTCCAACCATGACGATAGTAGACAAAGAAGTTTTTGATTCTAATCCTTAAATTTGCTCTCTAACAAAAAATATTCCTTTTCCTTTCCTCTCTGTCGTCCTCTTTAATTTCTCATGAAAATGCACCTTCTCCTTCTCTTGGAATGCCATTATGCAACATAAGGCACAATTAAAGACTTCCTTATAATTGTTAAAATATCATGTAAGTTGCCTTTCACAATGCCAAACCTGGGCTTTGAGTAGAATTTATCATGTGAACTGTGCCACAGCTGATTTTTACACCATTTTCTCTGTAATTGGAGTAAATAAAAGTAGTACAAGGGTCACACATTATTAAATGAGCCATTAGAAAACATCTCGAATAACAAATGGAAGAAGAGGACATGTTACTTGCATAGGAGTCTCCCTTTCCGAAAATTATGACTTTTTAAATCTACAGTAAGCACTCTATTCATATGAGTTAATAATTAGCTCATTCTTAATTAGCAGAACACCTCAAAATTAACCGCCTTGATAATCCAAATTATTTTTGCTTATTATATATAAAGAAGTCATTTAATTTAAGCACTGCATCTAACTTTACACCTTGAAATATACTGCATCCCTCTTGTCCCACAAGTTCTTTAGAATTTTCCTGCAATGTTGTGTTTTGTGCTGATTGGAATCTCCCGATAATGGGCTCATCCAGCCACCTACTTGCTGCAAGATTCCTGGTACACTTAGCTCTACCCATTTCTCTTGCTGGTAATTGACCAAAGCCTTCTGCCTACAGGCAATGGGTAAATGAAAAAATTTCTCACCACTGCTTAAACTATCTTGGGATGCTGAAAGCAAGATTGAGAGAAGGGTGAGGCTTCTGATTTTAGAGCTTCATCTTAGAATTTAGAACTAGAAAGCACTGGTTTTTTTTTTTTTCAGAGTGTAATGTTATTTTATATTTTATTTTATTTTATTTTATTATTATTATTATTATACTTTGAGTTCTAGGGTACATGTGCATAACGTGCAGGTTTGTTACATATGTATACTTGTGCCATGTTGCTGTGCTGCACCCATCAACTCGTCAGCACCCATCAACTCGTCATTTACATCAGGTATAACTCCCAATGCAATCCCTCCCCGCTCCCCCCTCCCCATGATAGGCCCCGGTGTGTGATGTTCCCCTTCCCGAGTCCAAGTGATCTCATTGTTCAGTTCCCACCTATGAGTGAGAACATGCGGTGTTTGGTTTTCTGTTCTTGTGATAGTTTGCTAAGAATGATGGTTTCCAGCTGCATCCATGTCCCTACAAAGGACACAAACTCATCCTTTTTTATGGCTGCATAGTATTTCATGGTGTATATGTGCCACGCTTTCTTAATTCAGTCTGTCACTGATGGACATTTGGGTTGGTTCCAAGTCTTTGCTATTGTGAATAGTGCCGCAATAAACATACGTGTGCATGTGTCTTTATAGCAGCATGATTTATAATCCTTTGGGTATATACCCAGTAATGGGATGGCTGGGTCATATGGTACATCTAGTTCTAGATCCTTGAGGAATCGCCATACTGTTTATTTTATTTTTTAACATTTCTTCTTGATATTTTATTTTCTCTTTCTTCCCAACTTTTAGGTTCAGGAGGTATATGTGCAGGTTTGTTACATGGGTAAATTGAGTGTTGTGGAGGTTTTGTGTACAGATTACTTAATCATCCAGGTAATTAGCATAGTAATCATTGGGTACTATGATTTTTGTTTTTTTTAATCCTCATCCTCCTTCCTCCCTCCACCCGCAAGTAGGCCCTGGGGTGTATTGTTCTCTTTTTTGTGTTCACTGGTACTCAGTGTTTAACTCCCACTTATAAGTGAAAATATGCAGTATTGGTTTTTCTGTTCCCATGTTAATTTGCTTAGGATAATAGCTTCCAGCTCCATCCATATTGCTGCAAGGGACATCATTTCATTCTTTTTTATGTTTACATAGTATTCTATGGTATATATGTACCGTATTTTCTTTATGCAGCCCACCATTGATGTTAACAAGTGTTTAGGCTGATCCCATGTCTTTGCTATTGAGGCACTGCTTCTTTAAGGAACTGTTTCCTTTATCTACTTTTTTAAATTCACTGTTAACATAAGCTGCTCTTATTTTGTAAATTTTACTTTAAGTTCTGGTATACATGTGCTGAATGTGCAGGTTCATCACATAGGTATACATGTTCCATGGTGGTTAACTGCACCTATCAACCCATCATCTAGGTTTTAAGCCCCACATGCATTAGGTATTTGTCCTAATGCTCTCCCTCCCTTTCCCCCTACTCCCCGAGAAGCCCTTGTGTCTGATGTTCTTCTCCCTGTGTCCATGTGTTCTCATTGTTCAACTCCCAATTATGAGTGAGAACATGTGGTATTTGGTTTTCTGTTCCTGTGTTAGTTTGCTGAGGATGATGGTTTCCAGCTTCATCCATGTCCCTGCAAAGGACATGAACTCATTCTTTTTTATGGCTGCATAGTATTCCACGGTGTATATGTGCCACCTTTTCTTTATTCATTCGGTCATTGATGGGCATTTGGGTTGATTCCAAGTCTTTGCTGTTGGAAATAGTGCTGCAATAAACATATGTGTGCATGTGTCTTTATAGTAGACTGATGTATAATCCTTTGGGTCTATACCCAGTAATGGGATTGCCAGGTCAAATGGTATTTCTGGTTCTAGATCCTTGAGGAATTGCCACACTCTCTTCCAGAATGGTTGAACTAATTTACACTCCCACCAACAGTGTAAAAGCGATCCTATTTCTGCACATCCTTGCCAGCATCTGTTTACAGACTTTTTAAAGATCGCCATTCTAACTGGTGTGAGATGGTATCTCATGGTTTTGATTTGCATTTCTCTAATGACCAGTGATGATGAGCTTTTTTTCATATGTCTGTTGGCTGCATAAATGTCTTCTTTTGAGAAGTGTCTGTTCATATCCTTTGCCTAATTTTTGATGGGGTTATTTGCTTTTTTCTTGTAAATTTGTTTAAGTTCCTTGTAGATTCTGGATACTAGCCCTTTGTCAGATGGATAGACTGCAAAAATTTTCTCCCATTCTGTAGGTTGCCTGTTCACTCTGATAATAGTTTCTTTTGCTGAGCAGAAGCTCTTTAGTTTAGTTAGATCCCGTTTGTCAATTTTGACTTTTCTTGCAGTTGCTTTTGGTGTTTTATTCATGAAGTCTCTGCCCATCCCTATGTCCTGGATGGTATTGCCTAGGTTTTCTTCTAGGGTTTTTATGGTTTTGAGTTTTACATTTGAGTCTTTAATCCATCTTGAGTTAATTTTTGTATAAGGTGGAAGGAAGGGATTCACTTTCTGTTTTCTGCATATGGCTAACCAGTTTTCCCAGCACCATTTATTAAATAGGGAATCTTTTCCCCATTGCATGTTTTTGTCAGATTTCTCCAGATCAGAAGGTTGTATATGTGTGGAGTTATTTCTGAGGCCTCTGTTTTGTTCCATTGGTCTATATATCTGTTTTGGTACCAGTCCCATGCTAATTTTGGGTTACTGTAGCCTTGTAGACTAGTTTGAAGCCAGGTAGCATGGTGCCTCCAGCTTTGTTCTTTTTGCTTAGGATTCTCTTGGCTATGTGGGCTGCTTTTTGGTTCCATATGAAATATACAGTAGTTTTTTCTAATTCTGTGAAGAAAATAAATGGTAGTTTGATGGGAATAGTATTGAATTTATAAATTACTTTGGGCAGTATGGCCATTTTCATGATATTGATTCTTCTATCCATGAGCGTGGATTTTTGTTTTTTCCATTTGTTTGTGTCCTCTGTGATTTCCTTGAGCAGTGGTTTGTAGTTCTCCTTGAAGAGGTCCTTCAAATCCCTTGTAAGTCATATTCCTAGGTATTTTATTCTCTTTGTAGCAACTGTGCACGGAATTCACTCATGATTTGGCTCTCTGCTTGTCTATTATTGGTGTGTAGGAATGCTTGTGATTTTTGCACATTCATTTTGTATCCTGAGAATTTTCTGAAGTTGTTTATCAGCTTAGGGAGTTTCTGGGCTGAGACAATCGGGTTTTCTAAATATACAATCATGTCATCTGCAAACAGAGATAATTTGACTTCCTCTCTTCCTATTTGAATACCCTTTATTTCTTTCTCTTGCCTGATAGCTCTGGCCAGAACTTCCAATACTATGTTGAATAGAGGTGGTGAGAGAGGACATCCTTGTCTTGTGCCAGTTTTCAAAGGGAATGCTTCCAGCTTTTGCCCAGTCTCTATGATATTGGCTATGGGTCTGTCATAAGTAGCTCTTATTATTTTGAGATATGCTGCATCAATACCTACTTTGTTGAGAGTTTTTAGCATGAAGGGGTGTCGGATTTTATCGAAGGCCTTTTCTGCATCCATTGAGATATTCATATGGTTTTTGTTATTGGTTCTGTTTATGTGGATTACATTTATTGATTTGGTTATGTTGAACCAGCCTTGCATCCCAGGGATGAAGCTGACTTGATCATGGTGGATAAGCTTTTTGATGAGCTGCTGGATTCAGTTTGCCAGTATTTTGTTGAGGATTTTCACATTGATGTTCATCAGGGATATTAGCCTGAAATTTTCTTTTTTTGTTGTGTCTCTGCCAGGTTTTGGTATCAGGAGGATGCTGGCTTCATAAAATGAGTCAGGGAGGAGTCCCTCTTTTTCTATTGCTTGGAATGGTTTCAGAAGGAATGGTACCAGCTCCTCTTTGTACCTTTGGTAGAATTTGACTGTGAATCTGTCTGGTCCTGGGCTTTTTTTGGCCGGTAGGCTATTAATTACTGCCTCAATTTCAGAACTTGTTTTTGGTCTATTCAGGGATTTTACTTCTTCCTGGTTTAGTCTTGGGAGGGTGTATGTGTCCAGGAATTCATCCATTTCTTCTAGACTTTCTAGTTTATTTGCATAGCGGTGTTTATAGTATTCTCTGATGGTAGTTTGTGTTTCTGTGGCATCAGTGATGATATCCCCTTTATTGTTTTTTATTGTGTCTATTTGATCTTTCTCTCTTTTCTTCTTTATTAGTCTGACTAGCATTTTATCTATTTTGTTAATCTTTCCAAAAATGAGCTCCTGGATTCATTGATTTTTTGAAACGTTTTGTGTGTGTCTATCTCTTTCAGTTCTGCTCTGACATTAGTTACTTCCTGTCTTCTGCTAGATTTTGTATTTGTTTGCTCTTGCTTCTCTAGTTCTTTTAATTGTGATGTTAAGGTGTCACTTTTAGATCTTTCCCACTTTCTGATGTGGGTATTTAGTGCTATAAATTTCCCTCTTAATACTGCTTAGTAACTGTGTCCCAGAGATTCTGGTATGTTGTGGGTTTGTTCTTACTGGTTTCAAAGAACTTCGATATTTCTGCCTTCATTTCATTATCTACCTAGTAGTCATTCGGGAGCAGGTTGTTCAGTTTCCATGTAGTTGTGTGATTTTGAGTGAGTTTCTTAATCCTGAGTTCTAATTTGATTGCACTGTGGTCTGAGAAGCTGTTTGTTATGATTTCCGTTCTTTTGCATTTGTTGTGGAGTGTTTTACTTCCAATTATGTGGTCAATTTTAGAATAAGTGTGATGTGGTGCTGAGAAGAACGTATATTCTGTTGTTTTGGGGTGGAGAGTTCTGTAGATGTCTATTAGGTCCAGTTGGTCCAGAGCTGAGTTCAAGTCCAGAATATCTGTGTTAATTTTCTGTCTTGTTGATCTGTCTAATATTGACAGCGGGGTGTTATATTTTCCCACTATTGTTGTGTGGGAGTATAACAATACTTTGTTATAGGCCTTTGTCTCTGTAGGTCTCTAAGAACTTGTTTTATGAATCTGGGTGCTCCTATATTGGGTGCATATATATTTAGAATACTTAGCTCTTCCTGTTGCATTGATCCTTTTGCCATTATGTAATTCCCTTCTTTGTATTTTTTTATCTTTGTTGGTTCAAAGTCTGTTCTATCAGAGACTAGGATGGCAACCCCTGCTTTTTTTCCTTTCCATTTGCTCGGTAAATATTCCTCCATCCCTTTATTTTGAGCCTATTTGTTCCTTTGCACATGAGATGGGTCTCCTGAATACAGCACACGGATGGGTCTGGACTCTTTATCCAGTTTTCCAGTCTGTGTATTTTAATTGGGGTATTTCGTCCATTTACATTTAAGGTTAGTGTTGTTATGTGTGAATTTGATCTTGTCATAGTGCTGCTAGCTGGTTATTTTGCACATTAGTTAGTGCAGTTTTTTCATAGTGTCGTTGGTCTTTATATTTTGGTGTGTTTTTGCAGTGGCTAGTACCGGTTTTTCCTTTCCATGTTTAGTGCTTCCTTCAGGAGCTCTTGTAAGTCAGGCCTGGTGGTGACAAAATCCCTCAGCATTTGCTTGCCTATAAAGGCTTTTATTTCTCCCTCACTTGTGAACCTTAGTTTGGCTGGATATGAAATTCTGGGTTGAAAATTCTTTTATTTAAGAATGTTGAATATTGGCCTTCAGTCTCTTCTGGGTTGTAGGGTTTCTGCAGAGATATCCACTGTTAGTGTGATGGGCTTCCCTTTGTAGGTAACCCAACCTTCCTTTCTGGCTGGCCTTAACATTATTTCCTTCATTTCAACCTTGGAGAATATGACAATTACGTGTCTTGGGGTTGCTCTTCTCAAGGAATATCTTAGTGATGTTCTCTGTATTTCCTGAATTTGAATGATGCCCTGTGTTGCTAGGTTGGGGAAGTTCTCTGTGATAATATCCTGAAGTGTATTTTCCAACTTGGTTCCATTCTTCCCATCACTTTCACGTACCCCAATCAATCATAAATTTGGTCTTTTCACATAGTCCCATATTTCTTGGAGGCTTTGTTCATTCCTTTTCATCCTTTTTACTCTAATCTTGTCCTCACACCTTGTTTCAGTAAGTCGATCATCAATCTCTGATATCCTTTCTTCCACTTGATTGATTCGGCTGTTGATACTTGTGTATGCTTCACAAAGTTCCTGTGCTGTTTTTTTCAGCTCCATCAGGTTATCTGTGTTCTTGTGTAAACTGGTTATTCTAGCTAGCAGTTCCTGTAACCTTTTTTCAATGTTCTTCACTTCCTTGCATTGAGTTAGAACATACTCCTTTAGCTCAGAGGAGTTTGTTATTACCCACCCTCTGAAGCCTACTTCTGTCAATTTATCAAACTTATTCTCCATCCACTTTTGTGCCCTTGCTGGAGAGGAGTTGTGATCATGTGGAGATGAGGCATTCCTGTTTTTGGAATTATCAATAATTTGTGCTGTTTTTTTCCTCATCTTTGTGGATTTACTTTGGATAGGATTTTGTGGGGGTGTCCTTTTTGTTGATGTGGATGTTATTGCTTTCTCTTTGTTAGTTTTTCCTCTAACAGTTAGGCCCCTCTTCTGCAGGTGTGCTGCAATCTGTTGGAGATCCACTCCAGACCCTACTTGCCTGGGTATTACCAGCAGGGGCTACAGAATAGCAAAGATTGCTGCCTGCTCCTTCCTCTGGAAGCTTTATCCCAGAGGGGTGCTGGCCTATTGCCAGCCAGACCTCTCCTGTATGAGGTGTCTGTCAACCCCTCTTACGAAGTCTCTCCCATTCAGAAGGCCCAGGGGTCAGGGACCTACTTGAGGAGACAGTCTGTCCCTTAGCAGAGCTCAAGTGCTATGCTGAGAGAACCCTCCTTGTCAGGATCAACTGCTCTCTTCAGAGCTGGCAGGCAGAGATGTTTAAGTTGGCTGAAGCTGTGCCCACAGCTGCCCCTTCCCCCAGGTGCTCTGTCCTTGGGAGATGGGAGTTTTATCTATAAGCCCCTGACTGGGGCTGCTGCCATTCTTTCATAGATGCCCTGACCAGTGAAGAGAAATCTAGAGAGGCAATCTGGCCACAGCCACTTTGCTGTGCTGTGTTGAGTTCTGCCCAGTCCTTACCACTGACAGGAAAACCACCTACTCAAGCCTGAGTAATGGTGGAAGCCCCTCCCCACACCAAGCTCGATTGTCTCAGGTTGACTTCAGACTGCTGTGCTGATTGTGAGAAGTTCAAGCCAGTAGTTCTTAGCTTGCTGGACTTCATGGGAGTGGGACCTGCTGAACGGGGAGGGAACTTTTCAGGGGAGTGAATGGTTCTGTCTCACTGGGGTTCCAGGCACCCCTTGCGGGGGAGGGGAACCTCCTGCTGCTAGCCCTGTGTCTGCCCTAACAGTTGCCTAGTTTTTTGCTTGAAACCCAGGGGCCTGGTGGTGTAAGCACATGAGGGAATCTCCTGATCTCTGGATTGCAGAAACCCTGGGAAAAGTGTAGTGTCTAAGCTGGATAGCAAAGTCCCTCACAGCTTCCCTTGGCTGGGAAGGGGAGGCCCCCCTGTTCCTTGTACTTCCTGGGTGAGGCAATGCCCCACACTGCTTCTGCTTGCCCTTTGTGGGCTGCACCCACTGCCTAACCAGTCCCAATGAGATTAACAGGGTACCTCAGTTGGAAATGCAGAAATCACCCGCCTTCTGTGTTGATCTTACTGGGAGCTGCAGACTAGAGCTGTTCCTATTTGACCATCTTGCCCCCATAAGCTGCTCTTATTAGGGCAAACATTTCACATGCCATTCCTCACTTTACAATCATTACAATACAAATTGTAATTTTGGAAGTGACAGATGGGGGCGTGTCAGCATGTCTTCCATACTTAAAAGTGATTGAGAGAAATAAGACCCTCAGCACACATTGCTATTCATTCTGCCTCATTGGTGCTTTCATGAAAGACTCTCAAATGACCATGCTTTTGCATATCTGGATTTAAGAAGAAGAGAAGGTGTTCCAGAGGACAGTATCTTAGGACTTGAGAAATCATTAACTTCAACCAACCAACCAATTAGTAAATTCCTGTTACAGTCTTTTTTTTTTTTTTTTTTTTTTAAATGTGTCAAGGTAATGAACAAACATTTTTTGCTATTAATATTTAGAAAAACCACCATAAATACAACTGTTCTTCAGTATCTCTGGGGGATTGGTTCCAGGAATCCCCACAGATACCAAAATCCTTGGATGCTTGAATCCCATATGTAAAATGACATAATATTTGCATATAATCTACCTGTGTCCTCCTGTGTACTTTAAATAATATCTAGATTACTTGGAATACCTAATATAATACAATGCCTACATATCAATTCGTTCCTGAAGATTCAAAGTTTTGCTTTTTGAAACTTTGTGGAATTTTTTTTTCTGAATATTTTTGATCCTTAGTTGAATCCACAGATACAGAATCCATGGAATACAGGAGACCAACTATTTAGTTTTAGTGTATTCTGAAACTGAATCTTAAACTATTCTGATAATATTAAGATAAACTTAGCTTTTATAGAGTTTGGAAAGGGTTTACCTTTAAGATTGCCCCAGTATATTTGTTAGTGAATTTTTTTACATGAATTAATGCAACTTTAAAAAATATTAATTTTTTCTCTTATGTTTTCTTTAATTATCTTTATTTTTAAATTGATATTTTAGAATAGTAGATTATCTTTCACAGCAGTGCCTCCTGGACTGATAATATAGTACCCAGTTTCTGAATGTAAAGATTTTAAAGTGCAGTTATGATGTTCTATATAAGCTTTTGAAACAACTGTAAGAAGAAGGATTTTTCTTTTTTACTATCCAGGAAGAAAAAGTAAATTATTAGATCATTAGCATTAGGAAAATAACATTTAAGTAAAATATTTATATTGTGGCAAATGATGGTTTCTTTTTATTTTTGTCTAATTTCAAGGCAAGACCTAGTGTCAGATTTTAGTGCTTTCAGAATTAACCTACTGAACAGAATACATTTCAACAGAGCAGAACCATAGGGTATTAGGAATTATTAGGACTCCTCTATGTCACTGTCTCCTGCTATAGCAGAAGAGGGCTTCAAGCTCTTAGAGAAATGCTTGCATAAAAATAAAAACTACTCTCATACACTAAATCTTCATTTCACTGCAGTATTGAATTTCATTTTGATTAATGCCTATTCTGCCATTTAGCATCTTGGACTTGGGAAATTTTGGGTTGCAAGGAAGGATTTGACAATGGCCTGTTGTCAGTCTTCTGTGCTCTTACACTAATCTGCTGAACATGCTGCATTTCAACAGAGCAGAACCGTAGGGTATTAGGAATTATTGGCACTCTTAAACCTCCAAATTATTAGCATTTTCTTGTGTTGTAAGTCTGAGATCATTCTTTCCTTTGTAACAATCTGTTGGAGATCATTGTCAGTGATTTTAGGGAAGAGGAAGAGTAGAGGGTAAGCAAGCTTCTGTTAACAGAAGTCCTTAGCTAGGTCCTGAACCTATTTATGGAGTAGTCTGGAGCTTTGGGGGTTTGAAGTCACTCAGAAAAGTGGCCTGGCCATCCAAGAACTTTAGGGGGAGAGAAGTCCTAAGAATTAATTTAGTGGACTGTTTTGTACCTAGAGCGATCCTGTGATCCCAGGGAGCCTCCAAATCTAGGATGCTTGGATTCTTTTTGACATTGTCAACTTTGTCACCAGATTTTTGGTACTGTGAAGTAATGGCACCAGCAACAATAACAATTAGCATTTGTTGAGTGCTTAACATGTGCCAGCCAAAGTGCAAATACATTAAATTCTTACAGCTACCTGGTAAAGACTAGTTCTCAGTGTATAAATGTGAGATAAGATGCTGAGCCTTAAAGAGGTTGAGTTACTGTTCATCCAATGAGGCGTTTGGATTTAAACCACAGGCATTGGAACACTAGAGAAGTTGCTCTTAACTGCTATGTGTGTTATCATGCCTTCTGTTACAATGAAATGATTGAGAGAGACTCAACTTGTATTAGGAGTTCCTGAAGCTTTTTGTCTTACACTGGTAAAAGTATTATTAATATGCTAGGAGAGGGGATGAAAGGAGATCATATGAAATGCTTAGTTAAAACCAGAGATGGCAGAAATGGAGGGGAAGAGAAAAGAGGCTGGGCACAGTGGCTCACACTGTAATGCCAGCACTTTGGGAGGCTGAGGCAGGTGGATCACTTGAGGTCAGGAGTTCGAGACCAGCCTGGCCAACATAGCAAAACCCCGTCTCTACTAAAAATACAAAAATTACCCAGTTATGGTGGCAGATGCCTGTAATCCCAGCTACTGGGGAGGCTGAGGTGGGAGGATTGCTTGAGCCCAGAAGGCAAAAATTGCAGTGAAACAAGCTGAGATCATGTCACTGCACTCCAGCCTGGGCAATAGAGTGAGACTCTATCTCAAAAAGAAAAAAGAAAGATAAAGAACAATTAATAGAAAATGGTTACCAACATAGTAGTTATTAATCCATCTATATCATCAATCACTTTAAATGTGAATAGTATGAATATGTAGGTTAAAAAAGACTGTCAAAGTAGATGAAAAACTGAGGCCCCAAATATATGTCATCTAAAAGAAACCCACTTTAAATATAAATATTTAAGCACTTCATAAGATAAGAGATGGAGGAAGATAACTCAAAAGAAACCTGGAGTAGCTGTATTATTTTCAGACAGAGCAAACTTCAGAACATGGAATTTTTTCAAGGATAAAAGCAGGCATTGCAAAATGATAAAAGGGGTCAATTCACCAGTAAGACATAACAATCCTTAATGTGAGTGCATCTAACAATAGTTCGTTGAAATGTGTAAGGCAAAAGCTGATAGAACTGCAAGAAGAATAGACCTCCACTATTTATACTTGGAGGTTTTAACACACCTCTTTAATTAATAGATCAAGCAGGCAGAAAATCAGTATTGTATGGTTGACTCGAACAGCACCATAAATCAACTTGATCTAATTAACATTTGTAGGTTACTTTGACAGCAGTAGAATACATATTCTCATGCTCACATGGAGCATTCACCATTATAGAACAGGTTCTGGTCCATATGAAACACCTAAACAAATTTAAAAGAATATATATCATGTAAAGTATATTCTCAGACCCCAGTGAAATTAAAATTAAAATAACAGAAAGATGATTGTCAAGTCCCAAAACATCTGGTGATTTTACAGCACGTTTTTGAGTAACAGCTGGGTCAACAACAAAGTACACAGATAAATTAGAAAGTATTTTAAACTAAACAAAAGTGAAAATACAACTTACCAAAATCTGTAGGGATGTAGCAAAAGCAATGCTTAGAGGAAAATTTATAGCATTAAATACATATACTAGAAAAGAAGAAAGATCTCAAATCAATTAGTTTAGCTTATACTTTAGGAAACTAGAGAAAGAAGAACAATTTAATCCTAAGGCAAGTGTAAGTAAAAGAGACAATACGAATTAGAGGGGAAATCACTGAAATTAAAAATAGGAAAACAACAGAGAGTGAGAAAATCAACAAAACCAAAATCTGGTTCTTTGGAAAGCTTTGTAAAATCGACAAACTTCTGGCAAGGCTAACAAATAAAACAAAGACACAAATTACTAATACCAGAAATGAAAGAGAGAAGTCATCAATACTGATCCTGTGGTATATTAGTTTTAGTTTTAGAAAATCTAAAACTTTCTAAAATAATAAAGTCTGTTTAAAATATTAAAACTTTTTATACCTAATGCATGCAGGGCTTAAAACCTAGATGACGGGTTGATAGGTGCAGCAAACCACCATGGCACATGTATACCTATGTAACAAACCTGCACATTCTGCACATGTATCCCAGAACTTAAAGTAAAATTTAAAAAATTAAAATTTTTTAAATGAATAGTGATTGATCAGGAGTTTACTGAAGCATAGGAGTCTCTATGTAGATGATAGAGTGCATGCAAAGGCTGAGCTCATAAAAGATCTTGTTTAGTTTATGTATCAGTGTCTAGCGTGCTATGGCTGCAAGGGATAGTAGAATAAAGACCCCAGAGAGCTTGGCTTACTTAGCCAGACCTGTGAACGCATTTGGGGGCCATGTTTAATTGGCACTCACCAGTCTTAGAAGCTCTGTTGAATTAATATGGGTATTCACAAGAATTTAAGTGAAATTTTTCAAGGTGAAGACTGACTTGCCTTTTATTTTCCCTTAAGAGGAAATGGGCCATTGGTAGTCAGTAAAAGGAAGAAAGATTGAATATAGTGACAACAGCCATAATAGCAGCTGATAATGAACAGTGCCTATCATTTGTTTTTTTTCAACTGCCTTATGCCAAGGTTCTTTGAGCAAATAACTTTTGAATTGACTTTTAAAATTTACATTAAGGATGACTCACCTGAGGTGTACCTTATGATTGTATGTAATTTCAAATGCTGAATTCCTGTACCAAATCTCTGCCTGTGAGTCACAGGGCTGCTAGTCTAGCTTCTAACAAAGAGAAATCCCCTAATTGGCTCTTCCTAGGAATCTCTAGCTTTGGGTTTTCAGAAAATAAAATCATATGGGTCACAAAGGAGTGAGGGTGGGGAACGTCAAGGGGTCCACAGATAGGAAGAAGGAAAAGGCCCAAACCAATTGTCATCACACCTTCCCTATTAGCAGCCAGGGATTGTGAGAGAGAAGAGTTAGAAAATGGGAGAGCGCAGATATTTCGGGAGGAGGATCCAGATGTCCACAGTTTTATGTTCTACATGGGCAGTGTCTTTAATAGATCACTGCAGGACCCTGATTATACCCCTTTTGCTTATTATATTCTGTGGATTATTTCATTGTAGAGAAAACAAGTCTCACTGGAACAAAATAATCATACTCACTCCCAGCCCAAAAGGGCATTACCTCTGTTACAGATTGAATTGTATTTTCCCACAAAATTTATATTTGGAAGCTCTAACCCCCAATATGACTGTATTTGAAGACAGAGCTTTTAGGAGGTAATTAAAGTTAAATGAAGTCATAAAGGTAGGCTTCTAATCTGATAGGATTGGTGGCCTTACAAGGAGATATCTGTTTCTCTCCCCATACGTACATACTCACCAAGAAAAGGCCACGAGAAGACAAACGACCACATCTGCAAGTCAGGAAGAGAGGCCGCACCAGAAACCAAACTTTGCTGTACTTTTTATTGAACTTTGCAGCCTCCAGAACTGTGTGAACACACATTTCTGTTGTTTAGGCAACCCAGTCTTTGGTATCTGTTATGGCAACCTGAGCTGACTATGATATCTTCCATCTTTTTCTCTAGCCCTGGAGGATCATTAGAGGCAATAGCTACTGAGTATTCCCTACATGTAAAGGACAAATGAATTCCCTGTGTGGAAGCTTGGTGTTTACATGTATAAAGGGCAGTTTGACTTGTCTCTTTGTCTCTTTGTGTTTTAATAGCAGAATGGCATTTCACATAATAACTTAACTCCATGGCTGACTCTAATCTGGGTCTGTCATTGGGGGGTTGCATTCCTTGCTTGTGATTTCCATCACCTGACACCTAATGTAATGATTTCCACTGCAAGGGCCATCTCTGTGTCTATGCAGCTCTAATCTCATTGGCAACCTTGTGATAGCTGGGATATCCCATTTGATCAGGAAACTAGGGCTGTGTATAATTAACTACATCCCTTTCCCCAACACCAGCAGCAACTGTTACACATCACTTCCCCTAAAACTAAGTGAAAGAAATATTTTTTCCCACTTACTTTTCAGTAAGTGCAGACAGCTGCTTTAAGCTTTTTTTTTTTTTTTCATTCAAAATATTCATGAGCATGTCTGTGTTGAAAATTTCAGATGCATTCTTTTAAGGATGTCATTAGTACCTGAGCTCCCTCACTAGCTACTGTACTTCAGGTCAGTCATTGTAACTGGAGTTCCAGCCATCTGCATTTAAGCAGCAGCCATCTCTGTGATTGTCCTCTAGGACTATAATAGATCTTTTAGCTGATAAATAGTACATGTAATTTTACTGTCAACATTGCAGTTCATTGGCAGTACCTAAGAACCAGTTATTCTGTGAGTTAGGCTGATTCGATAGCCTTATGGTGTAATAGAATATGGGACTGGGATTTTGAGGGCAGGGTTTGCTGTGATTATTTAGGTTGTATCATTAGGCATTATTACACCAAATAATTTATCCAAGTGGATGGTCTTCAATTTTCAAGTTATTCAGATTTTGAGTGACTGACAAATTAAGAGAATGAAGTTCATTATGGGGAATGAGAAGAAGAAAAGTACATCAGAAGCTTGGAAAGGGCCAGAATCTTAAAACCAGCTAAGCCCATAATGCATTCCAGCGAATTGTTAAGATGCCATTATTATGTTAAGAAGTCCTCTGCTTTCCTATAAAGGTCTCTGAGAGTATTTTCTGTTGGCCATTAAGCAGAGCTAGGCAAACCAGACAGCAATTGTGACTTGAATGCTCAGTGCTATAAAACTACTATGTGAATCCATTTCAGTTTAGGTATGGAAGATGATGGTGCCTCAGTGCCGTTTGCATCAATAAAACTCAGGAGGGAAAATGTAAAGTGAGTGGAAAAGAGGAAGGTGAAAAAATTAATTGGAGCTGTAAGACCAATGACACTCCCACCCGGTCAAGCCCCATCTATAGTTAAGAATTAAATGCTGTCTAGAAGACTCTGAATGAGTCACTTCTTGAGAATCTCTGAAAGGTTGTTAACCTTTTGCCCGTATGCAGGAAGCATATCCCCTAGAACATATTCTGACACTATTCACTAGAAAATAGAAATCAGGATTAGGTAGACATTCTTAGAGCTTATCCAGGAGAGTTTAGTTAACTGAAATAACAAATATCCTCATTACCCAAACTCTCCTCTCCAGCCCAGCACAACTCCCTGTACTATCTGACTTTTCTGTTGTTTCCCATCTCTGGAATGTGCCCTCCCAGCCTTTCACTTAATGAGTAAAAAGGCTTAGCCCAATGCTAAGGTAGACTGGAAAAAGGAGACTGTACTTAGATAGGTGCTTTGAGTTCTAGTCTTTGTTCAAACACTTAAAACCTTCCTGACCTGAATTTACCTATCTGACAAACTTGGTCGTGAGGCTAGAGATCTCTTATATCCCATCATCAATCACCAAGACTTCTTAAATCCCTACATTTACCAACCTAAGAGAGCTCCCTCCTTTGTGGCCCGTTGCCATGCAGGATTTACTTACATCTAGAAAAGAACACCAACTTGGCTCCTGAATTTTCACATTGGAAAATTAATCCTATACTCTTGGCTTGTCTCAGGTATGAATCTGTTTTATACTAGCAGGGAATATTAGCCCTCTATACTTGTTTTTCCTTTTTTTTTTTTTTTTTTAAAAAAAAGACTCTCACTCTGTTGCCCAGACTGGAGTGCAGTGGTGCAATCTCAGCTCACTGCAACGTCTGTCTCTCGGGTTCAAGTGATTCTCCTGCCTCAACCTCCTGAGTAGCTGGGATTACAGGCATGCAACACCGTGCCTGGATAATTTTTGTATTTTTAGTAGAGACAGCGTTTCACCACGTTGCCCAGACTGGTCTCAAACTCCTGACGTGACCTCAAGTAATCCACCCGCCTTGGCCTCCCAAAGTGCTGGGATTACAGGTGTGAGCGACTGCACCAGCCCTCTGTAGTTTTTCTATTCATATTTTAAGAAGACATGAGCTCATATTATACTCATGGTTAATATCCTGCTTTCTTAACATTATACTCATGTCATGGGCTTCTTAGAATAACCATATATTCTGAAATGAGTACTATAGACATGGTATATGAGTGCGGTCACTTTTGATTGAAGGTGTCAGAAAAATTCGAAGTAGCTTTTAAGTAAGGGAATTTATGGCATGTTACTGGGAAATTATTTGGTGACACTTAGTTTTACATATAGTATTTTCTTTCTTTTTCCCAGCTCTGCTTTCTCTGGTTCTCTAAGTCTTGGCTCTTTCCTCACACAGAAAGATGCCTTTTTCATGTGGCAATAGGAGACAGCTACCAGTCCTCTCACCCCCCTCCCCGTCTACATTATAAGGAGAGACCTTCAAACTGGAAAGGAGATCTCATTTTCTCCACATGGCTTGGATGCCCTGTTGTCCCAAGATGGGCAGGCAGCGCTCTGATTGCCTGCTCACTGACAAAATCAACAGCAGTCTACCATATTCTATTCCTACTCTGCTAAGCACTCTTCGGACTCTCCCTGAAATGCACATGGCAGTTCCACTTCTTTTCCTGGGACTCTTTGTTAAACAACTTCCTGGCTGGAATCACAAACACACTCATTCTCTTTCCAACTGAAAATAACCGAAAGACAATTAAGTTGATGTTTGATGTTTTCAGTGGTATCTGTGGAGGAACTTCTTTCCAGAATTGTGGAATCAGTTATGTGAATAGACTTTAATAGGAATGAAAATCCAATTTTATTTTTTTTCCACCTTTTTGGTAGTCACAAACACATTCACTCCGTTTCCCACATTTTAAAGTGGTTCTTCAAATGGTTTTAAAGCCCTGTAAACATTGAGACCCACTTAAATGCCATTTGTGATCTGAATGTAAAGTCTCCATTTCCACCAAGGTGTGCTGCCTGAACTCTCTAAGTGTGTAACTGATTGTCTACTGTAATCTCTCTTGAATTCAGACTCCACTATCATAAATCGATTTTTCACCTTTTATCTCTGGGGCCACATCTTGGATTCAGTAAATTCCACATTCTTGTGACTTTGGACTATATCCATAAGGATATTAACGGCTATTGCACCATTCTTCATGCTTTTCTACTGCCTTTTACTGATAGTTATCACTCTTTTCTACAGTTTGATCTCTATTGTTTGCCAGTGCATCATTATCTGTCGAAATCTCATCTATGCCATACTATAAGCAAACCTTGAATGTAAAATAGAGGCTTAAACAAAACATCAGTTAGGAAGCCATTCACTGCAAGGAAGTCTAATGACTTAAGTAGGAGTTTGACTATTTTAATTGTTTCACATAACAACTCTATCTTGGGTGGTCAGAATTCCTATTTAAGGCTTCTTCCCTATGTGAATATGGAATTAATGATTAAAACTAAGCACAGAATCATTTAGGTATGTTTGACTTTAACACAAATTTTACTGCATGTAACCCCAACTACAGGCTCTTAATCAAATAAGAGTTCGTTTAACTGTCATATCACACAAAATGTGTTGGTAGTAAATTCATTCCTTGTGTAGTAGCTAGCTCCACATCATTAAGGGTCAATGCTCTCGTGATCTTTCATTTTACCTTGCCATCCTGCACTTGCTAGCTTTCCAATTCAATTAATCTAAAATGACTTTTCTTCTCAACTTTTAGTCTTAAACCTCATGGTATTCCATATCCAGCGGTCCTGGGCTTTCAACTGCAAGTAACAAAACACAGCTACAATAGCTTAAATAAGTAGGGTGGTTATTGCAGTGGCTCAATGGCATCTTCAAGAAACAGTGTTCTTAAATCTTTTTACTCTTCAATTCTGGTTGTATTTCATCTTCCTAATTCTTGTCTCATGAGCCTAGGAAGGCTTCCTTATTCTAGTCATCTTCTTTATACTTGTCTCATGGTGCTTTATTTCCTTATTCCAACTGTCATATATGTATTCAGCCAGTGAAAAGGGAAAAAGTGAATGTCAAATGGCAAAATGGGTCCTTCTAGACGTGTCTGTCTTTATCAGGCCAACAAACTCAGTAGACTTCTGCTGCTATTGGTTGATAGCTGTGTCATATGTCCTCTATATCCTAGAAAGGGGATTGGAAAGGAAAATGTTGTGGATGGGGGTTTGGGTCAGCAAACCTCTAGTACCTGCCAAACAGAATTAGATATCACAATAGATTTTCCAGAACTGTCAAGGTATTAAGCTATGTCTAGAGTCACCTTATTTTATAGATCTTAGATCTGTACTGTCAAATATGATAGCTACTAGCTACTTGTAACTATTTAAATTAAAAATTAAATAAAATTCAGGTTCCTACTCTCATTAGTCATATTCAAGCATTCAGTAACCACATATGACTTGTGGCTACCATATTAACAGTGTGGATATAGTACTTTTCTGTCACTGTGGAGAGTTCAGTTGCACAGTGCTGTACTAGATAAAATAGGGCCAATAAAGGAACAGAGTTAATTTACAGTTCTCAGAGCTTGCTAGCAGCAAAGCAGACACCAAGCACCTAGTCTTCTGATGTTTGATCAATATTCTTTTAAATAGGTAACATGGCTTCTTAAACATTTCTGTTCTCCCGTTTCATATTATTTCTTATTTTTTAAAAAAATTATACCTTTATAGTTTGTTCTATCCTCTAGTGGATATGATTAGCTAAAAGTACATGAGCAATTTGTGGTGTTTTCACTCATTGAGCTGCTTAACATTACAATATAATGAGGACCTAAGTGGTCACAAATAAGTCATTTGAGACTAGTTAAAAATTGTGGTGATGATGAAGAAATCTGTTTTAGCCTTAATTCTGTGTTTTCGTTTGTATGATGGTTAAAATGCATTGCCTCTTTAAGAAACCAGATGGTAAAATTGAGTGTTTTAAAAGACAGAAGGAGGAATAGCTGGAGGCCCAAAGTATTGCTCACCCTTTAGAAAGCTTTTTAGATCTTCAGCATAGAGAAGGGCTAGAGTGGGAGAAGTGCAGAAGCAAAGATGTTTGTAAGAGTAATAAAAAGCAGAAAGGCTGTTATCACCTAGATTCTATGTAATATCAGGCTATAAATGGAAACACTCGGTTTAAAGTGTGTGCAAATAGCCTTGGGTGATGGCGAGGGGGACAAAAGACATTAGTTAGAAAAAAAGGAATATTAGAAGTCAGAGATAAGAATACTCTATGTATTTGAATTCCTTCTTTCTTTGGTCATTATTTAAGTGGGCTATTTTACAAATAGTAAATGGGAAATGTTAAACTGTTTTCTTATTTACCTAAAAGTGTATGCACAGATAATCTGGTTTATTGCTGGTATTCTTGATTTCTTAACAAAAATTTAGCTGGTTTTCCTGTGCTGCCTGAAGTAGACATCATTAATCACCTTGTGGCTATAGCTAGAGGTGAAAGTATTTCAGAGGAGTAAACATCATCCTCTCATACCTGGCCTTCATTTAGGAATGTGTGAGGCATAAAGCCTTAGCAATGAAAACCAAATACTTGACGACCACCCACTGTAGTGCATTAGTTAGAACATGTCCAATATTCTTGAGCATTGGTCTCATTTTTTTCATATGAAGAAATTTAACCTTTCACATAACTCATTTCCCTGGTCCATTCAGTCTCTGTGTATGTCTCTGTGCACGTTTTTCAAGCACTCAGCTAGGAAGTAAATAACTAGGATAAGCATCTATAGGTTGAGGAGATCTTGGTTTCTTCTAGAGATGTGCTTTGTTTTCACATCTCCAGAAGACACAAATGGAAATTTTGTTTTTAAGGAAAATACAGCACAGATAATCAGCAGAGAATCTGATCTGAGTTCAGTCCCTAGCTATGAGGATGTGTATTTGACAGTCTGTGTACTGATATTGAAAGAATATGAGGGAATTAGCTTTGTGCCCTTGAACAAGTAATTTATCCATGGGCTTATTTTTCTCATTTGTAAATGAGGAGTATGAACGAGTTTTTTTGTGGCCCAAGTTTCATGATTCTGTGGGAAATATTCCTGGCTTAGTATTTAGAAATCATTAAATGTGTAACCCCTCCACAGACATGAAAAAGTACACTAGAAATTGCTGAAAACAACTGCAGTAGAAAATGCCCAGTACAACTCATTGTCTCTTTCAGTGAGAAAAGTTCAAGTTCCAAAGGAAATTCTCATGAATTCTGACTCTCATCAAGAGGCACTGAGTAAATCAATGTATTATTGATCAACCTGCTCTCATGAATCTTTTCTCTCCATCTGTCTCTTTACTTATATAGTGAATGACATGTCCAGCAGCTCCTCAGAGAAGTAAGCATAGGTGGTTCACCAAATTCCAGGGGTGTTTTGCTTAATAGAGCAAAAACAAGTGGCCTTTAAAGAATGCAACTGTTCCACTGTGTTGTTGGCTTTAAAATAGCACCTACTCCAGGGTATGAAGGTTCTGTCACATGTGCTCTCATCTGTTCGGTCAAAGGCATGAAAAGGCAAAATCCACGATGGAGTAATTATGAAAATAGGGATATACAATCAAAGCCAAATCCCCTTCAATGGCTCCAAATTCAAACCCCAAATAAGAACTCTATAATTACACTATGCTTGTCATATTCAAAACAATCCTGTCATTTAGCCCCATGAATTAATTACTTTATAATTAACAGTTATTGTTTGGGCATGTCGAATACTGGCTCTTCAAAATATCACCAGAATAACCTGTTGCCAAGATAAAGCTACCCGAGTTTATGGTTTGGCACTGTTAGGGGGAACTCACCTCGACAAAATCTGATAGCATTTTAGGAAGGAAAAGGCAGTGCCAGGATATTGAGACGTTAAAGTCTGGCTTAATGAGAGGGGGGAATTGATTAAAATTAGGTAAAGATTATGATGTAATGGTTAAAATTGGTGAGCATGGAAAAACAGATTGGGAGGGAAGAAGTTCAAAAAGTCTCAGGGTACAAAATTCATGCTTTTTGTCTTGGTCTATTTGGTCTGCTATAACAAAATATCATAAACTGGATGGCTTGTAAACAATGAAAATTTATATCTCACAGTTCTGAAGACTGGGAAGTTCGAGGTCAAGGTGCCGGCAGATTTGGTGTCTAGTAAGGGCACTCTTCTTGGTTCACAGATGGGGTCTTCTTGCTGTGTCATTACCGTGGTGAAAAGGGCTAACTAGTTCTCTGTGATCTCTTTAATAAGGACACTCATTCCAGTCATAAGGCCTCTGCCCTCATGACCTAATCACCTCCCCAAAACCACACCTCCTTCTACCATCACTTTGGAGTTAGGATTTCAACATCTGAATATGGGGGGAAGGTGGGGATAAGCGTTCAGTCCATTGCACATTCTATTGAATGAGCAGTAAAGCTATTTGCAATTTGTATCTTCCTGGGCAAGAGTCTCGTGGAATAGTAAAGTAATATTGATAAATATAGTGCAGTAGTAGACTCATGTTAATGAAAAACTAAACTGTGTTGGGGTAGATGGTTTCCTTCTTGGAATCTATGTACTAGAAGAAATACATATGCCCTGCTGCTCTCCAAGTATTTTATGTATTTTAAAATTCACAGAGGCAAAGGGCAAGAATTGAGGGAATAGACATACTGTTAAGTTGGGAGAATGGTGGACACATTCATGGAGAAGATAGCATTTGAGCTAGGCCTTGATCACTGGACTTAAGTTTGTAGCGTTTGGGTGGTAGCCTGCTGTTTGATGATAAAGGCTACTACTGCTTGGCTGGTCATGGCTTCTTTTCTTCTTTATGGGTTCATTCAGGGCAAGTAAGGGTTTTCATTTTGCCCTAGTCCTGTGGAGGAAAAATGAAAGCAGAGTCATTGGTTGAGGTTTAAACCCTTATTTTTGAAGGCTGCTGGGCGCTTTCTGTAGCAAAGTAGCATGTTTTCTTGTCTCTGCTTTTTATAAATAAAGCTCAGAACATCGAGCAGTTTTATTGGTTCTGTACATTCTTTAGTTTGAAGATGGCCTCCATTAGCATAACATAAAAATCACTAAAATAGCAGGGAAAGAAGAGGGATGAGGTGGTTTGTTGGACTCAGGATTATGTTGAAGTATGCAAATCCACAGCAGTTGCTTATTTTCTCATCAGAACTTTATGGGTTCCTTTTTCTTCCAAGGTGACTGAGCTGAGAGCCCAGTTTTTGTCAAACAGTGGGTTATAGACTCCAGGAAGCAGGAGCTGCAAAGCTCCAAATAACTGTGCAAGCATTGATTTTCTTTGATTTTTGGATCTCTCTGTTTTTTTCTGTCTCTCTTTCTCTCTGTTTCTGTCTCTCTCTGTCTCACACAAAACTTTTTAAATGGCAGCAAAGAGGAAGAACTAGTATGCAGAATCAGGGACCACCTAAGTAGGGAGATGAATGAGAATCACTTTTTTAGGGGTTAGAGGTATGATTTAGGTTTTGGGAATCCAATCTTAAGGATATCTTGGTACAAGTTTTAAAACCAATGGACAAATTAAGGCAACTTTACAAATCTGCTCAGGAGACTGATCCTTTAGATAAGACAATTTGGTATTTTTAGGGCATTCTGAAGGATTTTTATTCCAATACCTGTGGCATTTAATACATTTTCAAGTTCATTTTCCAAATAAACATCTATATAAAATTCCCTCACGGCTCTTGCTAGGTGTATGTTGCAGTTATCCTTAACTAAGCTGAAGATGCATTGAAGAATTGCTGCCCTCTTTACCTTGGAAAGGAAAATGCTATAGCTCCCCCTTGTGTCGTGTGAGGCCAGACAACCCTGATTGATCCACAGCAGTGGAATCTATTCCATTAGTGTCCCATAGTGTCTCTGCAAGTCTTTTTGGGGATGAGGACATTGATAGAAGGATAAGTACCAAGGAATCCTTGTAGGACCACCCCAGAACATTCCAGGGAGACCTCTGTCATACTCCTGCTTGTTGAAAAATGAACTTACCCACTACTCCGTAATTGGATCAAGGCCTTTTCCTTTCCAGAATTGGACCTGTGGTCATGGATGTTCCCAAGAAGACCTTGACCCAACAATGATTATTGGAATAATCAATGGCAAGAAGTAACTCTTTTTTATTATCATAAACTGTCTGCTTGTGATATGTTTTCCTTATTCAGATTTCCCAGCATATTTATTTCAAGGAAGAATGTGAGGATAGTAGTAGACGGGTGGGTGGGCACAAATAGTGCAGTTTACCCTGGGATTTCCCTCAAAGGTCAAGTGCCTGAGCTTTTTGACAGAAATCCGAAGACAAAACCGATGCATACTTAACCGTCTGCTCACTTGTGGACTTACTTCTTTTTGAGCTATTTTTTTTTTCCCCCACAGGGTTAGCTCTGTGGCCCAGGCTTGAGTGCAATCACGGCTCACTGCCACTTCAGCCTCCTGGGCCGATCCTCGCACCTCAGCCTGCTGAGTAGCTGGGATCACAGGGACATGCCACCACACCCAGCTATTTTTTTTTCTATTTTTCTTAGAGATGGAGTCTTGCTATGTTGCCCAGGTTAGTCTCGAACTCCTGGGCTCAAGTGATTCTCCCATCTTGGCCTCCCAGAATGTTGAGATTACAGGCGTGAGCCACTGCTCCCAGCAGGAAGCACTTGATATGGTACAAGCCCTAGCCCCGCCTATCTGCTATGGCAGCGCTCCTTAGTCAAGTGTCAGGACTTGCAAGCAAAGATGTCAGTGAAGGGTTAAAAATAGGTTTACCAGTAAGGACAAGAGAGTACAGGACAGCAGGATCAGGGCTGGAATTCTGCTGAGCAAAGAACGTTGTAATGGGATGTCAAATATCAGTGAAGTTGAGGGTTACTCTGGACAGAAAGTCCAAACTAAGTAAGATTACACACGCGGTGTGAGGGAAAAGGACCTGTGTGTCTGTGAGCTTCAGTAGCCCAGGAAATCTTTTAGCAGTGGTAGCTCAGTTATCATTGGCCTGCAGTAGGCTTCTAAAACTTCCTACAAGGCCAGGCGCGGTGGCTGAAGCCTGTAATCCCAGCACTTTGGGAGGCCGAGACGGGCGGATCACAAGGTCAGGAGATCAAGACCATCTGGTTAACACAGTGAAACCCCGTCTCTACGAAAAAAATACAAAAACCTAGCCGGGCGAGGTGGCGGACTCCTGTAGTCCCAGCTAACGTAGTCCCAGCTACTCGGGAGGCTGAGGCAGGAGAATGGCGTAAACCCGGGAGGCGGAGCTTGCAGTGAGCTGAGATCCGGCCACTGCACTCCAGCCTGGGCGACAGAGCGAGACTCTGTCTCAAAAAATAAAAAATAAAAAAATAAAAAAACTTCCTACAATCTCTCCTTTCTTTTCACCTAATGAAATTTTAAAGCAAGTGAATCCCTGTACAGCACAGCTCTTAAGGTTTTCCCAATCCAGTACCTTCTCAAAATCCTCATCCTTTTTTGGGTGCCCCCTTCAATTTGACTACTTTCTGATAGCTCAAACCACCCCCACCAGTTCCTTCTCTGAACGCTTAAGCACTTATTGTCTGAATCAGTTTACTGACACCAAACTAACTCTGCCCAGAAATACTTAGTACCTTTCCTGGATTCCTGTCAGCACTCCAGATATTTGAGGGAATTAAACAAAGGCCATTTTTTATTGCTTTCCTAACTCAAGTCTAGACTGTTTTTTTTTTTAGGCTTCATGTTGCTTTACTGTCAAAATTGGTTCCAGGTCATCCCTCTTACTTTTTGAGTATAGTGTCTAGCCATTCACATGCTTAGAGAATAAGGATTCCTAGCAGTGACAGACACTGATACTGTACGCATAAATACAGTTAATACTGTGTCCTCAATAGGTAGCAGCACTCCTTGCTTGCCAAAAAAGTGGCAATTTGGTTTTCTGTTGTTGTTGACAAACTTGAATAAATAATGAGTTCCTTGGAGGAGGGGCCAAGGTGGCTGAATAGAAACAGTGCCAGTCTGCAGCTCTCAGCCAGACCAATGCAGAAGGCAGGTGATTTCTGCATTTCCAACTGAGGTACCCAGTTCATCTCACTGGTACTGGTTAGGCAGTGGGTGCAACCCACAGAGAGTGAACAGAAGCAAGGTGGGACATTACTTCACCCAGGAAGTGCAAGGAGCTTGGGAACCTCCCTCCCCTAGCCAAGGGAAGGCAGGAGGGACTGTGCTACCTGGCCTGGGTACTATGCTTTTCCCATGGTTTTTGGAATCTGCAAATCAAGAGATTCCCTCATGTGCCTACACCACCAGGGCCTTGGGTCTCAAGCACAAAACTGGGCGGCTGTTTGAGCAGATACTGAGCTAGCTGCAGGAGTTTTGTTTTGTTTTGTTTTGTTTTTGTTTTTGTTTTTTTTCCATACCCCAGCAGTGCCTGGAACCCCAGCAAGACAGAACTATTCACTCCCCTGGAAAGGGGGCTGAAGTCAGGGAGCCAAGTGGTCTCACTCAGTGGGTCCCAGTCCCATGGAGCCCAGCAAGCTAGGAACCACTGACTTGAAATTCTCACTGCCGGCACAGCAGTCTGAAGTCAACCTGGGATGATCAGACTTGATGAGGGGAGGAGCATCCACATTACTGAGGCTTTAGTAGGTGGTTTTACCCTGACAGTGCTAAGGAGGCTGGAAGATTTGGACTGGGCAGAATTCACCACTGCATGGCAAAGTGGCTGTGGCCAGACTGCCTCTCTAGATTCCTCCTTACCAAGTAGGGCATCTTTGAAGGAAAGGAAGCAGCCCCAGTTGGAGGTTTATAGATAAAACTCTCTTCTCCCTGGGACAGAGCACCTGGGGGAAGGGTGACTGTGGGCACAACTTCAGCAAACTTAATCCTTCCTGCCTGCCAGCTCTGAAGAGAGCAGTGGATCCTGGCAAAGGGGATTCTCCCAGCACAGCACACCAGCTCTGCCAAGGGACAGACTGCCTCCTCAAGTGGGTCCCTGTCTCCCATGACTCCTGACTGGGAGAGACTTCCCAACAAGGGTTGACAGACACCTCATACAGGAGAATTCCAGCTGGCATCAGACTGGTGCACCTCTGGGATGAAGCTTCCAGAGGAAGGAGCAGGCAGCAATCTTTGCTGTTCTGCAACCTCCACTGGTGATACCCAGGTGAACAGGGTCTGAAATGAACCTCAAGCAAACTGCAGCAGACCTGCAGAAGAGGGGCCTGACTGTTAGAGGAAAAACTAACAAACAGAAAGCAACAGCATCAACATCAATAAAAAAGACCCCCACACAAAAACGCCATCCAAAGGTCATCAGCCTCAAAGATCAAAGGTAGATAAATCAATGAAGATGAGGAAAAACCAGCACAAAAATGCTGAAAATTCCAAAAACCAGAATGCCTCGTCTCCTCCAAATGATCACAGCTCCTCTCCAGCAAAGGCACAAAACTGAATGGAGGATGAGACTGACGAATTGGCAGAAGTAATCTTCAGAAGGTGGGTAATAACAAACTCCTCTGCACTCAAGGAGTATGTTCTAAACCAATGCAAGGAAGCGAAGAACCTTGATAAAAAGTTACAGGAACTGCTAATTGGAATAGCTAGTTCAGAGAAGAACATAAATTACCCGATGGAGCTTTAAAACACAGTACGAGAACTTCATGAAGCATAAACAAGTATCAGTAGCTCAATCAATCAAGTGGAAGAAAGGATATCAGAGAATGAAGATCACCCTACTGAGATAAGGAGTGAAGACAAGTTTAGAGAAAAAAGAATGAAAAGGAACAAACAAAGCTTCCAAGAAATATGGGACTATGTGAAAAGACCAAACTTATGATTTGATTGGGGTACCTGAAAGTGACAGGGAGAATGGAACCAAGTCGGAAAACAGGATATTACTGCGGAGAACTTCCCCAACCTAGCAAGACAAGCCAACATTCAAATTCAGGAAATACAGAGAACACCGCTAAGATACTCCTCAAGAAGAGCAACCCCAAGGCACAATCATCAAATTCTCCAAGGTTGAAATGAAGGAAAAAGTGTTAAGAGCAGCCAGAGAGAAAGTTCAGGTCATCTACAAGGGGAACCCCATCAGACTAAAAGTGAATCTCTCTACAGAAACCCTACAAGCTCAAAAAAAGTGGGAGCCAATATTCAACATTCTTAAATAAAAGAACTTTCAACCCAGAATTTCATATCCAGCCAAACTAAGCTTCATAAGAGAAGGAGAAATAAAATCCTTTCCAGACAAGCAAATGCTGAGGGATTTTGTCACCACCAGGCCTGCATTACAAGAGCTCCTGAAGGAAGCACTAAATACGGAAGGAAAAACTGGTACCAGCCACTGCAAAAACACACCACAATATAAAGACTAATGACACTATGAAGAAACTGTGTCAACTAATGTGCAAAATAACCAGCTAGCATCATGATGATAGGATCAAATTCAAACATAAAAATATTAACCTTAAATGTAAATGGGCTAAATGCCCCAATTAAAAGACACAGACTGGCAAATTGTATAAAGAGTCAAGATCGATCAGTGTGCTGTATTCAAGAGACACATCTCACATGCAAAGACACACGTAGACTCAAAGGGATGGAGGAATATTTACAAAGCAAATGAAAAGCAAAAAAAAAAGCAGGGGTTGCAATCTTAGTCTCTGATAAAACAGACTTTAAACCAACAAAGATCAAAAAAGGCAAAGAAGGGCATTACATAATGGTAAAAGGATCAATGCAACAAGAGCTAACTATCCAAAATGTATATGCACCTAATACAGGAGCACCCAGATTCATAAAACAAGTTCTTAGAGACCTACAAAGACACTTATACTCCTACACAATAATAGTGGGAGACTTTAACACCCCACTCTCAATATTAGACAGAAAATTAACAAGGATATTTAGGACTTGAACTCAACTCTGGACCAAGCAGACCTAATAAATATCTACAGAACTCTCCACCCCAAATCAGCAGAATATACATTCCTCTCAGCACCACAAAGCACATAATCTAAATTTGACCACATAATTGGAAGTAGAACACTCCTCAGCAAATGCAAAATAATGGAAATCAAAAAAAAAAAAAAAAAAAAAAAAAACAGCCTCTCAGACCACAGTGCAGTCAAATTAGAACACAGGATTAAGAAACTCACTCAAAACCACACAACTACATGGAAACTGAACAACCTGCTCCTAAATGACTACTGAGTAAATAACACATTTAAGACAGAAGTAATGAAGTTCTTTGAAACGGATGAGAACAAAGAGACAATGTAACAGAATCTCTGGGACACAGCTAAAGCAGTGTTTAGAGGGAAATTGATAGTATGAAATGCCCACATAAGAAAGTGGGAAAGATCTAAAATTGACACCCTAACATCACAATTGAAAGAACTAGAGAAGCAAGAGCAAACAAATTCAAAAGCTAGCAGAAGACAAGATATAACTAAGTTTAGAGAAGAACTGAAAGAGATAGTTACATGAAAAACCATTCAAAAAATCAATGAGTCCAGGAGCTGGTTTTTTGAAAAGATTAACAAAAATAGATAGACCAATAGTCAGACTAATGAAGAAGAAAAGAGAGAAGAATCAAGTAGACGCAATAAAATGATAAAGGGACTGTCACTACTGACCCCACAGAAATACACAAACTATCATCAGAGAATACTATAAACACCATTGTGCAAATAAACTGGAAAATCTAGAAGAAATGGATACATTCCTGGACACATACACCCTCCCAAGACTAAACCAGGAAGAAGTAAAATCCCTGAATAGACCAAGAACAAGTTCTGAAATTGAAGCAGTAATTAAAAGCCTACCAACCAAAAAAAGCCCAGGACCACACGGATTCACAGCCAGATTCTACCAGAGGTACAAAGCGGAGCTGGTATCATTCCTTCTGAAGCTATTCCAAACAATAGAAAAAGAGAAACTCCTCCCTAACTCATTTTATGAGGCCAGCATCATCCTGATTCCAAAACCTGGCAGAGACACAACAAAAAAGAAAATTTCAGGACAGTATCACTGATGAACATCAATGTAAAAATCCTCAGCAAAATACTGGCAAACTGAATCCAGCAGCTCATCAAAATCTTATCTACCACAATCAAGCTGGCTTCATCCCTGGGATGCAAGGCTGGTTAAACATATGCAAATCAATAAACTTAATCCATCACATAAACAGAACCAATGACAAAAACCAGATGATTATCTCAATGGATGCAGAAAAGGCCTTTGATAAAATTCAACACCCCTTCATGCTACAATCTCTCAATAAGCTAGGTATTGATGCAGCATATCTCACAATAGTAAGAGCTATTTATTGACAAACCCGTAGCCAATATCATACTGAATGGTCAAAAGCTGGAAGCATTCCCTTTGAAAACCAGCCCAAGCAAGGACTTCATGTCTAGAACACCGAAAGCAATGGCCACAAAAGCCAAAATTGACAAATGGGATCTCATTAAACTAAAGAGCTTCTGCACAGCAAAAGAAACTTCCATCATAATGAACAGGCAACCTACAGAATGGGAGAAAAGTTTTGCAATCTACTCATCTGACAAAGGGCTAATATCCGGAACCTACAAATAACTCAAACAAATTTACAAGAAAAAAGCAAACAACCCCATCAAAAAGTGGGCAAAGGATATGAATAGACGCTTCTTGAAAGAAGACATTTATGCATCCAACAGACACATGAAAAAATGCTCATCATCACTGGCCATCAGAGAAATGCAAATCAAAACCACAATGAGATACCATCTCACACCAATTAGAATGGCGATCATTAAAAAGTCAGGAAACTACAGGTGCTGGAGAGGATGTGGAGAAATAGGAACACTTTTACACTGTTGGTGGGACTGTAAATTAGTTCAACCACTGTGGAAGACAGTGTGGCCATTCGTCAAGGATCTAGAACTACAAATACCATTTGACTCAGCCATCCCATTACTGGGTATATACCCAAAGGATTATAAATCATGCTGCTATAAAGACACATGCCCACGTATGTTTATTGCGGCACTGTTCACAATAGCAAAGACTTGGAACCAACCCAGATGTCCATCAGTGACAGACTGGATTAAGAAAATGTGGCACATATACACCATGGAATACTATGCAGCCATAAAAAAGGATGAGTTCATGTCCTTTGTAGGGACATGGATGCAGCTGGAAACCATCATTCTCAGCAAACTATTGCAAGAACAAAACCAAACACCGCATGTTCTCACTCATAAGTGGGAATTGAACAATGAGACCACTTGGACACAGGAAGGGGAACATCATACACCAGGGCCTGTTGTGGGGTGGGGGGAAAGGGGAGGTATAGCATTAGGAGATATACCTAATGTAAATGACGAGTTAATGGGTGCAGCACACCAACATGGCACATGTATACATATGTAACAAACCTGCATGTTGTGCACATGTGCCCTAGAACATAAAGTATAATAGAAAAAAAAAAAAAGCCCAAGACAAGGAAGCCCTCTCTCACCACTCCTATTCAACATAGTATTGGAGAAAGAAAGGAATAAAGGGTATTCAAATAGGAAGAGAGGAAGTCAAATTGTCTCTGTTTGCAGACATGATTGTATATTTAGAAAACCCTATTGTCTCAGCCCAAAATCTCCTTAAGCTGATAAACAACTTCAGCAAATTCTTAGGATACAAAATGAATGTGCTGAAATCACAAGCATTCCTATACGCCAATAATAGACAAGCAGAGAGCCAAATCGTGAGTGAACTCCCATTCACAATTGCTACAAAGAAAATACCTAGGAATACAACTTACGAGGACATGAACGACCTCTTCAGGGAGGACTACAAGCCACTGCTCAAGGAAATCAGAGAGGACACAAACAAATGGAAAAAAATTCATGTTCATGGATAGGAATAATCAATATTGTGAAAATGACCATACTGCCCAAAGTAATTTATAGATTCAATGCTATTCCCATCAAGCTACCATTTACTTTTTCACATAACGAGAAAAAACTTCCTTAAACTTCATATGGAACCAAAAAAGAGCCCATATAGCTAAGACAATCCTAAGCAAAAAGAACAATGCTGGAGGCATCATGCTACCTGAGTTCAAACTATACTACAAGGCTACAGTAACCAAACAGTGTGGTACTGGTACCAAAACAGATACACAGACCAATGGAGCAAAACAGAGGCCTCAGAAATAACAGCACGCATCTACAACCATCTGATCTTCACCAAACCTGACAAAAACAAACAATGGGGAAAGGATTCCCTATTTTAAAAATGGTGTTAGGAAAACTGGCTAACCATATGCAGAAAACAGAAACTGGACCCGTTCCTTACATCTTATACAAAAATTAACTGAAGATGGATTAAAGACTTAAATGTAAAACCTAAAACTATAAAAACCCTAGAAGAAAACCTAGACAGTAGCATTCAGGACATAGGCAAAGACTTCATGACTAAAACACCAAAAGCAATTGCAACAAAAGCCAAAATAGACAAATGGGATCTAATTAAACTAAAGGGCTTCTGCTAAGCAAAAGAATCTATCATCAGATTGCGCAGGCAACCTACAGAATGGGAGAAATTTTTTGCAATCTGTCCATATGACAAAGGTCTAATATCCAGAATCTACAAATAACTTAAACAAATTTACAAGAAAAAAACAACCCCATCAAAAAGTGGGTGAAGGATATAAACAGACACTCCTCAAAAGAAGACATTTATGTGGCCAACAAACATATGAAAAAAAGCTCGTCATCACTGGTCATCAGAGAAATGCAAATCAAAACCACAATGAGATACCATCTTACACCAGTTAGAATGGTGATCATTAAAAAGTCTGGAAACAACAGATGCTGTCGAGGATGTGGAGAAATAAGAATGCTTTTACACTGTTATTGGGAGTGTGAATTAGTTCAACCATTGTGGAAGACAATGTGGCAAGTCCTTAATGATCTAGAACCAGAAATACCATTTGACCCGGCAATCCCATTACTGAGTATAGACCCAAAGAATTATAAATCATTCTGCTATAAAAACACATGCACATGTGTGCTTATTGCAGCACTATTTACAATAGCAAAGACTTGGAACCAACCCAAATGCCCATCAATGACCGAATGAATAAAGAAAATGTGGCGCATATACACCATGGAATACCATGCAGCCATAAAAAAGAATGAGTTCATGTCCTTTGCAGGGACATGGATGAAGCTGGAAACCATCATCCTCAGCAAACTAACACAGGAACAGAAAACCAACCACTGCATGTTCTCACTCATAAGTGGGAGCTGAACAGTGAGAGCACATGGACACAGGGAGCGGAACATCACACACCAGGGTCTGTTGGTGGGTGGGGGTAAAGGGGAGGAAGAGCATTAGGAGAATTACCTAATGCATATGGAGCTTAAAACCTAGATGACAGGTTCATAGGTGTTGCAAACTACCATGGCACATGTATACCATGTAAAAAACCTGCACATTCAGCACATGTGTCCCAGAACTTAAAGAAAAAAAAACCTTAAAAAAATGAGCTTCAACTGATACTATATATACACACACACACATATATATACATATATATGTGTATATATATATTTTTTAAGGCAGTTATTTCCTTTTTTTTTTTTTGAGAGGGTCTTGCTGTGTCACTTATGCTGGAGCGCAGTTGCATGATCACAGCTCACTGTAGCCTCCACCTCCTGGGTTCAAGCAGTCCTCCTGTCTCAGCCCACATTTTTGTATTTTTTGTGGAGACGGGATCTTAGCATGTTGCCCAGGCTGATCTCAAACTCCTGACCTCAAGTGATCCACCCAACTTGGCCTCCCAAAGTGCTGGGATTACAGGCATGAGCCACCACACCCGGCCCCAACTGGTACTTTAAAGCTGGAATCATTTGATGATTTCTGTTCTGCTGTGATTCTCCTCTACTTTGGGACAGAGTTGCTTTACCTCTTGTTTCTACTCTTTACCTGCTGATCCATTATTGTGGATATTTGCCTAAAAGGTCTGTAAGATTTGGATGTCTCATTTGGAAAAGACAACGGAAAGAAAGGAAATGAGAGAAAAAGCCTAAGAAATGCAAGTTGATTCTCCTACCAGATGAGACAGGAAAAAATAATAATAAAGGAGGCGGGTGGGATGTTGGCTCAATTAGTCTCCATATATGAAGAAAATATGGACAAAACATTTTTATTTAGCACCATGTGTGTTTGTGGTTTTAACTCCCCAATGTTTTCTGTCATAATAGGCTCTAAAAGCTGGTTCTCTCATGGGAGGCATTACCAAATTCTTTGGAAACTCTTCCCCTTGGGACCAACAGTACCATTCTTTGATAAGCTGAGGTCTCCAGCTAATCTTTTGTGCTTTCCCCCTTATTTCCTGCTCTCCTGCAGTGTGTCCAAAAGACCCTCTTCTTGGAGGGTCACATTTTTCCAGCAAATAATTCCTTTGGATAATTTTCTTGTAGTCCAGTTATCTCCCACTTAGTACACAGAATATTGTACCATTTCTTCTCCAAATAGAGGGAGTAGAACTTGCTTTCACTTTTGCCTCCTTTTGCCATGTCATGTGGGATTCTTTCAGTATCATGACTTAACCAGTTTCAGTCAGGCACCAGGGTTTTTGCCCCTCTTACTCCAGAGTAAAGATGTCAGATTTTCCCATGACTCTCACACTCTACTCAGTGTAGCTTACAGATTTTGGCTTCTCAGTGAGTATCCAGCCAGGGTGTAAGATGCAGTCTGAAATCTTCTGTAAATGATTTTCCAATTTTAGTACTCCTTCACCTATTTGACTTGAACATGGGAATCAGGGAAATGCCACAGTGTTCCCTATTAATGAATTTCCTTACTTTAAATATTTTTTTTTTTTGTAAGAGACATGGTCTTGCTCTATTGTCAGGCTGGCACTATCACAGCTCACTGTAGTCTTGAACTCCTGAGCTCAAGAGATCCTCCCACCTCAGTAGGATCCACATGAGCCACTATGCCCGGCCTTCTTTAAATAATCTTTGATAACTATGTTATTCACATGTATGGTAATTCTTGTGCAGTGTATTATAGTTCTTGTTACTCAGTTTTCTATCTTTGCCAGTATCATGAGACAAGAAGAAAAGTCTCATTTTATAGGTCCTTTAAAAACAATCAAAGATACTGATTGTTAGAAAGATTTATAGTTTTCAAGTATGTAGGACACAAACTTAATAGAATAATTGCTTCATTAAAGTGTGTATGCATTTAAAATGTGATTGAGGTGTATATCTGTTTAGTCTCCTGTCTTATTTAACCTTGCCTTCATGTCATAGCTTGATGTTCCCATATAACAGTTCTAGCCCATTAATTTCATCTTTTCCTGACCAGTCGGTCCTTGTTTTAAAACTTTAGATGCTGTTTTCCTCAGGAAAGTTAAGATTCTTTGGTCCTAACCCTTAAAGGAGCCCTAGTTATCCAACTTTATGGTTTCTCTAGGCAAAGGAAAATTTGGCTGCACACACATACTGAAAATAAATTCATCCTCTGATAGCTGTTAACTTTGTGGTCGGATAATATGGAGCAGCATTGCAGGGTATCACAGGCAAAGTAACAGTCTTACAAAAAGTGAATGACTGGTGAATTCTGAGGCAGGAAAACTCAAACCTGGGAATCATCAAATAAAGTGTGACTTGGACTGGGTCTTTAAAAGTTAAGAAGGGTAGAACTGAGACAAAAGTAAGGGAATTATTAGGGAATTCCAGGCAGAGAGGAAATGCTACAAAAGCTAAGATAGCAGAAGATACATGGACTTTTAGGTAACACTAACTGAATTTTACTTTCTTAATTAAGACATTTTCCCTTGCACTGCCATTGTTTGTATTTGTCTTAAAACCTGAGGTCAGGAATATTTCACTGCTTCATGTTTGGATATGGGCCATAGTTGATGTCCATAGTTGACTAGGTGTCAACATAGTTTGGTCAGTAAGTGAATAAACAAATGAATTGCAATAGTTAGCAGAAAGGGCTGCAAAATACTAGGAAGATTCCAACAGGAGAAAAAAGTTTAATTTCAAGAAAACCTCATTTATCATTATTTCAGTGTAACAAATACATGCTTTCTCATGAAAGAGCACTTTTTCTTAATGAATTCATATTAAAATTTTGGAAAATAATCTTCGCATTCTGTTTTCCTAATCAACTATGTTGTGTTAATAGCACTAGCATAATTTTAAAAGAGTGAAAAAAAATGCTCTGCCAAATCGGTCCCTCAGAAAGGGTTCAAAGCTTGAATAGTTCATGGGAACAATTTGCTAGTCTAGAGAATTCTTCCTATTTTGGTCAGGGCCTCCTATGGAGAGATTTATGTGCAGTGTATGTCAAGAGACAAAATAATGGCATTTCTCTGCAACACAATGACTCGGACGTTTGGTGAGTACAGAAATGCACCTTTAAACTAGAGAAAGAAAAAGAAAGTCTGCGCCCTAATCCAATCATTTTGAAAAGCCATGCACACTGAAGCTGAGACTAAACATAATAACAGGATTTAATTGCTAATGCTCTAGAAGCAATGTGTCTCTTGATGTGTTGACCTTTAGCCCAAACTTGGGAGGGTAAAAAAAAGGGAGGGGGCCGGGCGCGGTGGCTCAAGCCTGTAATCCCAGCACTTTGGGAGGCTGAGACGGGTGGATCACGAGGTCAGGAGATCGAGACCATCCTGGCTAACACGGTGAAACCCCGTCTCTACTAAAAAAATACAAAAAACTAGCCGGGCGAGGTGGCGGGCGCCTGTAGTCCCAGCTACTCGGGAGGCTGAGGCAGGAGAATGGTGTGAACCCAGGAGGCAGAGCTTGCAGTGAGCTGAGATCTGGCCACTGCACTCCAGCCTGGGCGACAGAGCGAGACACTGTCTCAAAAAAAAAAAAAAAAAAAAAAAAAGGGAGGGAAGGATTTCCTTTCCCCTTCTGCCCACTGTCCCCGACTCCCTGTATCTGATCATGTCTGCCTCTAACCCAGTCTACATGCCCTTAACATTCAACTCTCCACTTCCATTTCCATTAGTTACTTCCAGCTTTGGAGCCGGGATGAGAATGAATAGAAGAACAGAAAGGAAGATGGAAGGAGAATAGGAGAAGAAAGTCTGTAAGCAGTTGACAGCTGCTTAGAATCAGGGGACAGAATTATAGCTGCTGAAATGAGAGCTAGACACCTAGTGCCCCGATGCTTCTCCCCTACTCCATAGTATTTTGTGATATTTAGGCCTTTTCATGTGTTTCTGTTCATTGTTCCATTCCACCCTTTCTGGGTCCGTACTTATAATCATTTTTTTTCTCTACACCATCAGCTCCCATTTTCCTCTTACTTGGTTACTTATGAATGGCAAAATTTCAAGCAAGTTAAATTCAAGGCTCTGCCTATTCCACACCTGAACCATGGCAACTAGACAGCTAAATGTGGCTGGAGAAAAAACATGCAGATTGGTCTTGCTGTAAATATATGACTACTAGCCTAAGTCAGCCCTTGGTGCTGCTCAGCAAGGTTACTAGTCCATTCAGTCTCCCGTTCTTTTACAAAACTTCCACAACTTCTTTCTCTTCAAATCTTTTACCATGCTCCAGCCACACTGACCTGCTTTCTGTTTCCAACATGCCAAGCCCATTCCCACCTGAGGGCCTTTTCATTTACTCTTCCTCCTGCCTGGGGCACCCTACATTTAGATATTTGTTCACTTCTTTCAACACCCTGCTGCATATTGTCATCACATGTTAGGCCTTCCCAGAACCCCCTATATAAGGCAGCACATCCCTGTCACCACTGACAAATTCAGTTCCTCTAACTTTGGGGTTTTGTTTATTTGTTTGGTTGGGTTTTTTTTTTTTTTTGACAGAGTTTTGCTCTGTTGCCCAGGCTAGAGTGCAGTGGCATGATCTTGGTGCACTGCAACCTCTGCTTCCCAGGTTCAAGTGATTCTCCTGCCTCAGCCTCATGAGTAACTGGGACTACAAGCACATGCCACCACGCCTGGCTAATTTTTGTACTTTTAGTAGAGACAGGGTTTTGCCATGTTGGCTAGGCTGGTCTCAAACTCCTGACCTGAGGTGATCCATCTGCCTCAGCCTCCCAATTCAGTTCTGAGCATGAACCACTGCACCAGCCTCCTCCTAACTTTGTTTTACTTGTTTCTTGGCTCTTTCTTTTTTTTAAATTTATTTTATTTATTATGCACCATAGGATTGTATGGGAGTACATGTGCATACTTGTTCTGGTTTGTTACATATGTATACTTGTGCCTTGTTGTGCTGCACCCATCAACTCGTCCCCATTTACATCAAGTGCTCTTCCATTGCGTCCTCCCCTCTCCCTCCCCATGATAGGCCCCGGTGTGTGATGTTTCTACGCTGAGTCAAGTGATCTCATTGTTCGGGTTTCCCACCCTATATAGGAGTGAGAGAACATCTCTGGTGTTTGGTTTTCTGTTTCCTTCATGATAGTTTACTAAGAATAGGTGGTTAGCTGCATCCATGTCCCTACAAAGGACACAAACTCATCCTTTTGATGTATTGCACATGGTATTCCATAGTGTATGTAACGCCTGCATTTTCTTAATCAATCTGTCACTGATGGACATTTGGGTTGATTCAAGTCTTTACTATTGTGAATAGTGCTGCAATAAACATCGTGTGCATGTGTCTTTAGAGCAGCATAATTTATAATCCTTTGGGTATATACCCAGTAATGGGATGGCTTCGTTATATAGATTTTATCTAGTTCCTAAGTCCTTGAGGAATTGCATACTGTTTTCCATAATGGTTGAAGACTAGTTTACAATCCCACCAACAATTAAAAAGTGTTCCTATTTCTCCACATCCCTCTCCAGCACCTGTTGTTTTCCTGACTTTTTAATGATCGCCATTCTAACTGGTGTGAGATGGTATGTTGTGGTTTGATTTGCATTTCTCGATGGCCAGTGATGATGAGCATTTTTCATGTGTTTGTTGTTTGTATGAATGTCTTCTTTTGAGAAATGTCTATTCATAGTCCTTTGCCCACTTTTTTGATGGGGTTGTTGTTTTTCTTAATAATAAAAATTTGTTTGAGGAGTTCTTTGTAAGGTTCTGGATATTAGCCCTTTGTCAGATGGTAGATTGCAAAAATTTTTCTCCCATTCTGTAGGTTGCCTGTTCACTGTGATGGTAGTTTCTTTGCTGTGCAGAAGCTCTTTGGTTAATGAGATCCCATTTGTCAATTTTGGCTTTTGCTGCCGTTGCTTTTGGTGACTTTAGACATGAAGTCTTTGCCCCATGCCTATGTCCTGAATGGTGCCTACCTAGGTTTTCCTCTAGGATTTTTTATGGTATTAGGTCTAACATTTAAGTCTCTAATCCATCTTGAATTAATTTTCGTAGTAAGGGTAAGGAAAGGGATTAGTTTCAGCTTTCTACTTATGGCTAGCCAATTTCCCAGCACCATTTATTAAATAGGAATCCTTTTCCCCATTTCTTGTTTTCTCTGGAGTTTGTCAAAGATCAGATGGCTGTAGATGTGTGGTATTATTTCTGAGGACTCTGTTCTATGTTCCATTGGTCTATATCTCTGTTTGGTACCAGTACCATGCTGTTTTACTGGTTACTGTAGCCTTGTAGTATAGTTTGAAGTCAGGTAGCATTGATGCCTCCAGCTTTGTTCTTTTGACTTAGGATTGTCTTGGAGATCACGGGCTCTTTTTGGTTCCATATATGAACTTTAAAGCAGTTTTTCCAATTCTATTGAAGAAACTCATTGGTAACTTGATGGGGATGGCATTGAATCTATAAATTACCTTGGGCAGTATGGCCATTTTCACGATATTGATTCTTCCTATCCATGAGCATGGTATGTTCTTCCATTTGTTTGTGTCCTCTTTTATTTCAGTGAGCGGTGGTTTGTAGTTCTCCTTAGAGGTCCTTTACATCCCTTGGTTGGATTCCCTAGGTATTTGGGGATTCTCTTTGAAGCAATTGTGAATGAGTTCATTCATGATTTGGCTCTCTGTTTGTCTGTTACTAGTGTATAGAATGCTTGTGATTTTGCCCATTAATTTTGTATCCTGGACTTTGCTGAAGTTGCTTATCAACAAGGAGATTTTGGGCCGAGACAATGGGGTTTTCTAAATATACAATCATGTCATCTGCAAGAGGGACAATTTGACTTCTTCTTTCCTAACTGAATACCCTTGATTTCTTTCTCTTGCCTGATTGCCCTAGCCAGAACTTCCAACACTATGGCAGATGAGTGGTGAGAGGGCATCCCTGTCTTATGCCAGTTTTCAAAGGGAATTTTTCCAGTTTTGCCCATTCAGTATGATATTGGCTGTGGGTTTGTCATAAATAGCTCTTATTATTTTTGAGGTCGTTCCATCAATACGAATTTATTGGCCGTTTTTTGGCATGAAGGGCTGTTGAATTTTTGTCAAAAAGCCTTTTCTGCATCTATTAGAGTAATCATGTGGTTCTTGTCTTTTGGTTCTGTTTATATGCTGGATTATGTTTGGTTTGCAGATGTTAGACCAGCCTTGCATCCCAGGGATGAAGCCCACTTGATCATGGTGGATAAGCTTTTGATGTGTTGCTGAATCCGGTTTTGCCAGTATTTTATTGAGGATTTTTTGCATCCCGTGTTCATCAGGGATATTGGTCCTAAAATTCTCTTTTTTTTGTGGTGTCTCTGCCAGGCTTTGGTATCCAGGATGATGTTGACTCCTTAAAATGAGTTAGGGAGGATTCCCTCTTTTTCTATTGATTGGAATAGTTTCAGAAGAATGGTACCAACTCCTCCTTGTACCTCTGGTAGAATTCAGCTGTGAATCCATCTGGTCCTGGACTTTTTTTGGTTGTTAGGCTATTAATTGTTGCCTCAATTTCAGAGCCTGCTATTGGTCTATTCAGAGGTTAACTGCTTCCTGGTTTAGTCTTGGAAGAGTGTAAATTAATCAGGAAATTATCCATTTCTTCTAGATTTTCCAGTTTATTTAGTAGAGGTGTTTATAGTATTCTCTGATGGTAGTTTGTATTTCTGTGGGGTCGGTGAGTGATATCCCTTTATCATTTTTAATTGCGTCGATTTGATTCTTCTCTCTTTTCTTCTTTATTAGTCTTGCTAGTGGTCCTGTCAATTTTGTTGATCTTTTCAAAAGAAACCAACTCATGGTTCATTTGGTTTTGGGTTTAACGTGTCTCTATCTCCTTCCGTTCTTATGCAGTCTTGGTTATTTCTGGCCTTCTGCTTTGGCTTTAGAATGTGTTTGTTTAGCTGCTCTGGTTTAACACAATTTGCGTGTTGGGTGTCGGTTTTGGTCTTTCGCAAAAGCTTTCGCTATCGATATCGAGATTCTGGTATCTGCCAGGCATCCATTCCGTTATGCCAGATAATCCGTGAACCATTGCCGGGTTGACGGTGTTCGTCAACGCTTTTCTAGTTTGATTCCACTGTGGTCCCTGATTTTATTATAATTTCATTCCACATTTATTTCATTCTTTCACTTCCAATTATGCTGGTCAATTTTAGGTCCGTCCACGATGTGGTGCTGAGAAGAATGCTTATATTCTATTGATTCCCAGGGTGGAGTTCCTATAGGTGTCTATTAGGTCTGCTGCAGAGATGATTCAATTCCTAAGATATCCTTGTTAACTTTCTTGTCTCGTTGATCTGTCTAATGTTGACAGTGGGTGTTTAAAAGTCTCCCATTTATTATTGTATGAGTCTAGAGATCTCTTTAAGGTCACCCTAGGGACTTTGCTTTATGAATCTAGGTGCTCCTGTATTGGGTGCATATATTTAGGATAGTTAGCTCTTCCTGTTGAATTGATCCCTTTACCATTATGTAATGGCCTTCTTTGTCTCTTTTTTGATCTTTGATGGTTTTAAAAGTCTGTTTTATCAGAGACTAGTATTGCAACCCCCGCTTTTTGTTCTCCATTTGCTTGGTAATCTTCCTCCATCCCTTTATTTGAGCCTATGTGTAATGCTCTGCATGAGATGGGTCTCCTGAATACAGCAGACTGATGGGTCATGACTCTTTATCCAGTTTGCCAGTCTGTGTCTCAATTATTCAGACATTTAAGTGTTGTTTAAAAGGTTAAGATTGTTATGTGTGAACTTGATCCTGCCATTATGATATTAACTGGTTATTTTGCTCATTAGTTGATGCAGTTTCTTCCCTAGCCCCTCCGATGGTCTTTACATTTGGCATGTTTTGAGATGGCTAAATTTACCCGGTTGTTCCTTTCCATGTTTAGTACTTCCTTCAGGGTCTCTTGTAGGCAGGCCTAGTGGTGACAAAATCTCTAAGCATTTGCTTATCCTGTAAAGGATTTTATTTTCTCCTTCACTTATGAAACTTAGTTTGGCTGGATATGAAATTCTGGGTTTAAATTCTTTTCTTTAAGAATGTTGAATATTGGCCCCACTCTCTTCTGGCAGCCAAGTTTCTGCGGAAATCTGCTGTGAGTCTGATGGGCTTCCCTTTGTGGGTAACCCGACCTTTCTCTCTGGCTGCCCGCTTAAGATTTTCCTTCATTTCAACTTTGGTGAATCTGGCAATTATGTGTCTTGGAGTTGTTCTTCTCGAGGGAGTATCTTTGGCCGTTCTCTGTGTTTCCTGGATTTGAATGTTGGTCTGCCCCTACTAGGTTAGGGAAGTTCTCCTGGATGATATCCTGAAGAGTGTTTTCCAACTTGGTTCCATTTTCCCCCCCTCACTGCAGGCTTTTTAATCAGGCGTAGATTTGGTCTTTTTACGCCAATCCCATACTTCTTGCAGGCTTTGTTCATTTCTTTTCTTCACTTTTTCTTTTGGTTTCTCTTCAGCTTCCACATTTCATTCGTTTGATCCTCAATGGCTGAATTCTCTTTCTTCCAAGTTGATAAATTCGGGTTACTGAAGCTTGTGCATTTGTCCGCGTATTTCTCGTGTCATGGTTTCATCTCTTTCATTTAGTTTAGGGACCTTCTCTGCATTAATTACTCTGTATCAATTCTTCCACTTTTTTTTCCAAGATTTTTGGATTTCTTTTCTTTAGATGCGTAATTCTCCTTTAGCTCACAGAAATTTGATGGACTGAAACCTTCTTCTCTCATCTGCGTCAAAGTCATTCTCCGTCCAGCTTTGATCCGTTGCTGGCGATGAGTATAAGCTCCTTTGCGGGAGATCGCTCTTGTTTTTTGAATTTCCAGCTTTTCTGCCCGCTTTCCCCATCTTTGTGTGGTTTTATCTGCCTCTGGTCTTTGATGGTGATGTACTGATGGGGAGTTTTGAATTGTGGAGTGTCCCCTTCCTGTTTGATAGTTTTTCAACAACAGTCAGGACCCTCAACAATGAGTCTGTTGGAGATTGCTTGAGTCCCTCCAGACCCTGTTTGCCTGGGTATCAGCAGCAGAGGCTCAGTTGAAAATGCCCGAAATCCCACCGGTCTTCTGTGTAAGCTGGCTGGGAGTTGAAGACTGGAGCTGCTCCTATTCGGCCATCTTGCTCCGCCCCCTCTAACTTTGTTTTCTTTAGCAGTTGCCACCATCTGGTGTTCTCCAAATTTTGTGTGTATGTACTGTATTTCCTATCCCCCCGCTAGAATTAAAATTTTTCAAGAGCATGGATTTTGTGGGGTTTTTTTCATTCTTCTATACCTAAAGCTTAATGTAATGCTTTCTAGTACTCCATACATATTTATTTAATGAATAAATGGATGTTTGCTGCCTTTTGAATATCTTCTCTTCCCAATTGCCAAACCTAGAATATCCCTTCCCTATCCATCCTCCCATATGTTTTTGTATTGTGCCCCTCGTGTCCAAGTCCAGATTTAGTGCACACCATCTAATTGTTGGAGAAAGTTTCTTTTATTTGGCGTGTCTTGGGAAATCCAATGTGCTTAAGTATTTTGTACTTAGAAGTATAGTGTCACAGAATGGAGCCCTCAAAAAGAGTTTTATGATCATTTCCCGATGTGTTTAATGGACCCTAATAGAGGAATTGGCTTATCCAAGATCACCAAACTAAGTGTAGTTTAAAATAAATGTGAGTTGAAGTTGTTTTGCTTTTCAAAACTCTTGCTTGGGATTATTGGAGATACCCAGAAATGGTTAGAAACTCATGTAGCCAATACGTGGCTCTGCCTTTCCACTTACTGCATTCATGGGTTGGCACACCACTTCATGGGTACTTCATTTCTATTCCATGAGATTTGCTTAGGTAACTTAGCAGGATTTCTCAGTGTATCTTTGTTCTCTTCACATGTTTTCATGAAGTTGTGAGAAAAAAATAATAATTAAAACACACACCACTTGTACCACACTGCCATATATCTTGACCTTCACCTATTCAGTAAGATAAACACATACTCGATTTTATATAATTGATGACAGTTTGTACTCGTGTCAGCAGAGGAGAACTGACATAGAAATGTTAGTTTCTCATAGTCATTGAGCCTAACAAGCCTTCTAGAGTTTATTAATTTGCCTCCAAGCCATAGCTCCCGCTAAACTTTTCAGAACAAATGGATCTCTTCTTAAAGCATCATCCATTTCACCAAAATACTTGAAAGAAAATAATTTTTGTCTTGTTTTCTAATTTTTATTACTCTTTTGTAATGTACACTTTGGGATTGAGAAATGCAAATTCACATTTGAAAGGTGTATACGGATTTGTCTTCAAGTTCTTCTACCTCTTGAAATAATGAAAGCCTGAGTGGTGGGAGATATAAATGGAGGATACAGAGGGTAAATACTCCAAAAGCAACACAAACCTTCATTAAATTACAGGAGTCCCCTCTTTTATTGTGACGTTTACACAGTGATGTTTAGAGTCTAAATTATTTAGGTACAGTGAATCCTCACATCCATTGTGTCCCTGAGAACACCGGCTGCAATACCCAACATTGAGCAGATACTCAGCAAATCATAATATGCAGGCAGCATAGACTAGATGCTCAGCAACTGTCTCAGTGACCATGAAGACCAATGTAGGGTGAATTAGTAAATTAATGATGGAGCAGACATTTCTATTAGGGATTTTTTTAAACTGCACAACAAGATGCTTGGCACCATAGGTCATGCCTCCAAATCTGACAGAAGTGGTACAGTTTTGTGAATGTCTGGCTATCCTTTGAGTCTGAAGTGTTGCACTAATAGTTGATCAGTCAAACTGAATGGATGGAGTTTGTAGGTAAAATGAGAGAAACGCATGTTGGCTTTCATAACTTTTGAACACAGCTGTCATCTATATGTTTTGAATCTGGTGTGGGGGTGAGAAGGGAGGAGGAATGCTGAAGTTTATTTTAGGTTGTATGAAATAGTCACATAGTGCTCTTCAGTGGAGTCTTGGAGAAACAATACATTTTAGTTTAAAATACTCTCAAAGCAAGCAGTCAAGACAAAATGAAGAACAGGATTTAAGCTTGAGATGTCCTAGGGAAGTAGCAGTGGTGAGACCACTCAGCTTGTACATCAGCGAGATGGTTCTTAATCTTCACTTTCCATGCTCAGTGGGCTCAAATAAGCCTCGTTTCATCTGGAATGAAATGTAGTCAGGATGGACTGTGAGGAAGGAATGTCTCTTAACTGTATTTCTGAGGGCAGAGAGAAGAAATGTCAAGAGGGTCTTAGATTATTTCATCTACCAATAGAAAGAAGATGGTAATTTTTGATAAATACAGATGAGTTGGGTGCAAAATTTTAAAATAGACTGCAAGTGGTTCTATGGTTGCAGATTCTCTCAAGTTGTTGAAATAAAAAGGAACAATTAAGACTACCTTTTTTGTGGAGAGGAAATAGTTTAAATCCTTACTTAGCATCTACAATAGGACAGTGAAATAGAAATAATCCAGAGAACTTAAATTTTTGCTGTGCTTGAATGTTTTTATGGCCCCATTTCTACCATGAAAAATATAATCATTCTTTTACTTGGATGCATACGCACTTTCGTATATGGATGGATGCCATCCCTACTTCGCTGAACATAGGTTGATAGATGAAATACTTTATAAAACAAAAATCTCATTAATTTATGTTTCACCAATTTTAAGATTTTGATAATTTGAACAGGGACTGAGCAGAAGTTTCCTGCAGTATTATTCATAAAGACGGGGTTTGCTTAAGCAAGTTAATAGCATAGAGAAGATTCAGGAAGAATATTTAACTATTGAGGAGGACAGCTTCCAACTAATTCTTGGATGTATACTTTCTGATGCAAACATTTGTAGTGCTATCTGCTAACTTATTCAGTAATTCACATTGGCTCCAGAGTTTTTCAGAGATTCTGATTTTCAGTGATTAAGTACATCTAATTTTTCCTCACTTGTTTTGAATACAGGGAGCTAGCTCTGATTAAGTGGGCCTTATGGCCAGAGTTGGCTGCAGGAGCCTCACTAGCTTATATCTAATGGGTAAGAAGTTGTTATTCTTAAACTTTTGTCAATGGGCAGGTAGAATGTAATGATGTTCCCCAGTGCTAAGTGAAATATAGGAACATAGCTAGATTTGGAAGGAGGTAGACTGATTTACTTTGGCCCATATATGAGATCCTCTAGACATCAAGGAACAATTCATCTATTACTGAGTTGAAGGCCACATAGTGCCTTCAATTTCTCATTCACTTATTGTAGTTGCCCTGTGGGGTCATTCTGTGACAGGAAGATTAGCATATTGTATGCATACACTTGAGACTCTATTGAGTATACTTTTTCAGTCATGTACTGAAAATCTTCCAAGTGTTTCATGATTTCAGTTGAAGTTGGGAAATTAATCAGAATGGAGCCCAATATTTTGGTGGAAACTACATGTAGTGTATGAGTGTAGAGTTTGAGTTTTGTCGAAGCCAAGCATTTCTGTAATAGTTTAAAGAATGTTTCTTGATTTTTCCCATAGTGTTCTTGTCTTGGGAATCAAGACTCTGCCTTCATGCAGCCATGGAAGGCTCTCAAAAGGCATTGGTCTCTTTACCGAAGGGCTGGATACCTAGAATCTGAACTAGACTCTAGTATAAAGCCAATACTAGAAATAGGATCATTCTGTGTAGAGAACTAATGAACTGTTTCTTTGGTGTTGTCTCCACAGCTGAACATGCAAACCAGATTGGAACTTCAAGATTATCAATAATTGGAGATACATATATTTTATTTGTAAAGAAAACATGGCTGCCCTATTCCTACATGGTTTTGTCCAAATAGGGAACTGCAAGACTGGGATGTCTAAGTCAAAAGAATCATTCATTGAAGCAGTGGAAGGAAGGAAGAAAGATAGATTGGTGCTCTATTTCAAAAATGGAAAATGTAACACTTTTCAGCTAAGTGATAATATTCAAAACATAGTCCTAAGATCCTGTAGAGGAAACCAAAATCACCTGCATTTAACTTTACAAAATAATAATGTCTTGTTTATTGAAGGATTATCCTCCACAGATGCTGAACAATTGAAGACATTCCTGGACAGAGTTCATCAAAACAAGGTTCAGTCACCTGTGAGACCTGGTAAGGGTAGGAATGTCTTTTCTAGCACAACAACACAGAAGGAAATCAACAAAACTTCATTCCACAAAGTTGATGAGAAATCAAGTAGGAAATCTTTTGAGATAGCAAAAGGAAGTGGGACAGGTGTCCTTCAGAGGATGCCTTTGCTTACATCAAAATCGTCAACACTTACTTGCGGAGAGTTACCTGAAAATCAGCACAAGAAGAGGAAAAGAATGCTCTCATCTAGCTCAGAGATGAATGAGGAATTCTTGAAAGAAAATAATTCTGTACAATACAAGAAATCCAAGGCAGATCGCTTGAGGTGTGTAAGCTATAATCGAAAGAAACAATTGAAGTTAAAAGAGTTAGAAGAGAATAAGAAATTGGAATGTGAATCTTCGTGCATCATAAACGCTACTGGAAGTCCTTACCTAGATGACATTGGATTTCTCCAAGCTCTCACTGAGAAAATGGTTTTGGCATTTCTATTACAACCAGGGTATAGTGACGGTTACACAAAGTGGGATAAATTAAAACTATTTTTTGAATTATTTCCAGAGAAAATATGCCACGGCCTCCCCAATTTGGGAAACACCTGTTATATGAATGCAGTTTTACAGTCTCTACTTTCGATTCCATCGTTTGCTGATGATTTACTTAATCAGAGTTTCCCATGGGGTAAAATTCCCCTTAATGCTCTTACCATGTGCTTGGCACGGCTACTTTTTTTAAAAGATACTTATAATGTAGAAATCAAGGAGATGTTACTCTTGAATATTAAAAAGGCCATTTCAGCAGTTGCAGAGATATTCCATGGCAATGCACAGAACGATGCTCATGAGTTTTTAGCTCACTGTTTAGATCAGCTGAAAGATAACATGGAAAAACTCAACACAATTTGGAAGCCTAAAAGTGAATTTGGGGAAGATAATTTTCCTAAACGGATCTTTGCTGATGATCCTGATACCAATGGGTTTTCTTGCCCTGTCATTACTAATTTTGAGTTAGAGTTGTTGCACTCCATTGCTTGTAAAGCTTGTGGTCAGGTTATTCTCAAGACAGAACTGAATAATTACCTCTCCATCAACCTTCCCCAAGGAATGAAAGCACGCCCTTCATCTATTCAGTCTACTTTTGATCTTTTTTTTGGAGCAGAAGAGCTTGAGTATAAATGTGCAAAATGTAAGCACAAGACTTCTGTTGGAGTGCACTCATTCAGTAGGCTACCTAGAATCCTTATCGTTCACCTCAAACGCTATAACTTGAATAAGTTTTGTTCATTGAAGAAGAATGGCCGGGAGGTCGTCATTTCCAAATATTTAAAGGTGTCTTCTCATTGCAATGAAGGCACCAGACCACCTCTTCCCTTGAGTGAGGATGGAGAAATTACGGATTTCCAATTATTAAAAGTTATTCGAAAGATGACTTCTGGAAGCATCAGTGTATCATGGCCTTCAACAAAGGAACCCAAAGATATCCTAGCTTCACACATTGGATCAGATACGGAGTCTGAACAAAAAAAAGGCCAGACAGTCTTTAAAGGGGCAAGCAGAAGACAGCAGCAAAAATACCTTGGAAAAAATTCTAAACCAAATGAGCCAGAATCTGTATACTCAGGAGATCGAGCATTCATTGAAAAAGAACCGTTAGCTCACTTAATGGCATATCTGGAAGATACCTCACTTTGTCAGTTCCACAAAGCTGGAGGTAAACCTGCCAGCAGCCCAGACACATGTCTTGCAGAAGTTCACTTTCAAACAGTCCCTGAAAATCCAAAACGAAAGAAATATATGAAAACCAGTAAGTTTGTAGCTTTTGATAGCATTATCAATCGTACTAAAGATTTGTATGAAGATAAAAATGTCAGAATTCTCAAAAGATTCCAAAAAGTGTCTGAACAGACTCAGCAGTGTGATGCTATGAGAATCTGTGAACAAGCCCCTCAGCAGGCACTACCTCGAAGCTTTCCAAAGCCAGGTGCCCAGGGGCACACAAAGAACCTCATAAAACCTGCAAAATTAAATCTCCAGAAGCCTAACAGGAATTCCCTACCTGCACTGGGTTCCAATAAGAACCCAAGAAACAAAGACATTTTAGATAAGATAAAATCTAAAGTCAAGGAAACAAAAAGAAATGACGATAAGGGAGATCATACCTACCGGCTCATTAGTGTTGTCAGCCATCTTGGGAAGACTCTAAAGTCAGGCCATTATATCTGTGATGCCTATGACTTTGAGAAGCAGATCTGGTTCACTTACAATGATATGCAGGTGTTAGGTATCCAGGAGGCCCAGATGCAGGAGGATAGGCGTTGCACTGGGTACATCTTCTTTTACATGCATAATGAGATCTTTGAAGAGATGTTGAAAAGAGAAGAGAATGCCCAGCTTAAGAGCAAGGAAGTAGAGGAGACCCTTCAGAAGGAGTAAGAGGAACGTACTCCTCCTTGAACAGATCTGCTTGACTGTCTCACTTGATACCTCTTCCTCCATGGAAGGAAAACTCTAATCTTTATCCAGAGATGAAAACGCAATTACTCTAGGACCAAAGGTCAAACAGAAACACTTAATGGGGAAATCACCATTCTAACCCTGACACAGACACCTCAATCCCATAGCTCTGGCTGATGAACATCCTTCTCTCCTACAAGACTGAAATTGTGTTTTTCATGTTCTTCTTCACTTTAATATAGTTAGGGTCTCGCTCTGTCATCCTGGCTAGAGTGCAGTCCTTCAATAATAACTCACTGCAGCCTCAAACTCTTGGCATCAAGCGATTCTCTCTCAGCCTCCTGAAAAGAGAGGGAGTATTCTCGCTTGAGCTGGGACTATAGGTGTGTGCCATCAGGCCTAGCTAATTTTTTTTTGGTAGTGACAGGGTCTCACTATGCTGCCCAGGCTGGACTTGAACTCCTGACCTCAAGCAATCTTCCTGCCTCTTTTCATGTTCTAATGCAGTGGTTTAAAACTATGCTCCTTAAACTAGCAGCACCAGGAGCATGGGGGTACTCATTGGAAATGCAAGATCTTGGGTTCCACTGTAGACCCACTGATTCAGAAACTTGGGGTGACGGATAGCAATCTGATGGAGACTGTGATGCTTGATACAGTTTGAGAAGCACTACTATACTACGTACACTACCTTGGTTGTATATTTAAATTGCTTATTTTGTAAAAGGTTTTGATTATATTTTTGTGTTTTTCATATTAATGTATGCCTTGCCTTTGTGAACTTATTAAAAGCCAAACTCACAAAAATCACTTCTGATCATACTCTGCAATTTGGTGGAAAAAACAGTTGCTGGGATCCTGGCAATAAAAAATGAGGCCGATAACTTTTGAATCCTCTTGGGCATATATAGATGAGGCTAACTGCCAAGTCAAATCTCCAGATTGATTTTCTTTTAAGAAATTGGCCCACATTTCCTGTGTGTCTGCTAGAAAGTTCTTGGCCTTTGGTGGTCTGAGCCCACCTTGCCATGTTAGTTTTCTTAGAAGAGCGCTTTTGTTGCCTCAGAGGAACTTTGTTTACCTGGACTTCATCAAGATTGAAACCTTAAACAATCTTCTTCATTCAACATTACATGACTAATTCCAGATTTTTTTTTCATCTCTGTACCTTATAGTGTGGTGGTCTTGTTCCTTCAATGAGTAAGCAATATATGCTTTAAAGTGGGCTTGTAGGATTTGAAAGTCTTACTTGTTACTGATTTGACACAACATCAGAAACTCCATATGAAGATGTTCTGCTTCTGGGGAAAGATGCATGGATCCTAGTGTGGTCATATTTCATTAAAATCCAGAGGATTTAATAATTTTGCCATCAAGCGTGTGCCACCGCTGTATCATAACCTTTTCCTGCCTTTGAGGCAGTGAATCTGTTGTACTTTGTGCCTTTGCTATGAACAAATGACTTGTACTAGGAGGTTTTCTCACATAACATAGGATTGAATTTTCAGTCACACCTTTACCAATAGAAATGTGCCCCCTTGTATATGGGGTATGGCTTTAGTATAGCTGTATTAATCCAAGAGCTTTTTGATGCTCTTAAGCCTAGGGTCCTTTAAAATAGGTGAGTTGGATTTTAGTGGTGTGGGGAAGTTATTAATAGGTAATACCCTGTAAGAGGAAAACCAGATTCCAAAGCTTGGAGATTCTATTCAGAACACAGTATATCTAGAAGGACCTGAAGATATACTGTGGGACCTGAAGATTGCTAAGGTATATAGGAGGGAATATCATAGATTGAATTAATCACTCTTATGGAAGAAGGTGTTACAGACACAATGAGTGATTGTTCATCTTCTGTAGTACTTCAGGAGCTGAAGGATAAGGCTGGAGTTGCATTTAGAGGAGAGTGACAATTTGGGTTCTAAATTTCGTGGGTTTTTTTTGGCATCTAGAGTAGTTTATGTTGAGCCCAGTTACATAGATAACAGAACAGGATTTTGGTAAGAATGAAGGAAAGTTGTTTTGTTTTGACAGGAGTGTGTAGATGCTAATAGCTTGATATTTTAGTACGGAGTTTGCATCCTGGACACGCTGCTCTTCAGCATGTAGCACTTCCAAATGCAGGGCGAAATGAAATATGAAGAAGATGGTAGGGGTATCCATGACAGGGAGGACCGTGGCTGCAATCCGTTGTTGCCCTATGAGAAGAAATTCTGAATGCACTATGAATGCTTGTATAGTATTTACATGGTATGTTTTCAAATAAAAGATTAAAAGTTCTTCAGTGACTCAGTGGCTATTATGTATATAAATTTGTTCTCTTAATTTATGGGTCAAATTTTCAAGTAATCCATGGAAATAAAAGTTTGACTTTCAGTGTGTTCATTTCCTATTGCTTCTGTAACATATTACTACAAACTTAATAGCTTATAAAAACATAGTTTTTTTTTATCTTACAGTCCTGGAGATGAAGAGTCCAAGATGATTATCACTTGGCTAAAATGAAGGTGTCAGCGGGGCTGCAATCTTAGTTGCTCTGAAGGCACAACCTGTTTCTTTGCCTTTTCCAGCTTTCTGGAAGCTGCCTGCATTCTTGGACTCGTGGCTTCATTCCTCCATCTTCAAAGTCGGCAATGTTGGATTGAGTTCTCACGCTGCCAAATCTGGTTCTCCCTTTTCTGTCTTTCTTTTCCACTTTTAAGAACCATTGTAATTAGATTTGGCTCACTGAGATAATCTAGGATAATATCCCTATATTTAATCAGCAATATTTTAAAGATTTTATTTATTGAGACAGGGTCTTGCTCTGTTGCCCAGGCTGGAGTGCAGTAGTGCAATCATAGTTCAGTGTAACCTCTAATTCCTGGGCTCGAATTATCCTCCCATCTTAGCCTCCCAAATAGCTAGGACTATAGGTGCTCACCATCACACCTGTTTAATTTGTGCGTGTGTGTTGTTTGTGTGTAGAGATGGGGTCTTGTTGCCCACACTGGTCTCAAACTCCTGGCTTCAAGCAGTCCTCCCACCTTGGCCTCCCAAAGCACAGGGATTACATACATGAGCCACCGTGCCCAGCCTAAATCAGCAATCTTAATTCCTATATGTCTTGTAACACAACATATTAAATTTTCAAGGATTAGGATGTGGACATCTTTGCAATGCCATTATTCTCCATACTGCACATGCTCAATAGTAAATGTTAATAGAAATCTACCTCAACAACAAAAAATTTAGGGTGGTTCAGGGACCCCTGAACTGAGACCCCTGGGAAATGGAAGTTTGGATAGCTTTACTAGGTAAAGAACTGAAGTAAATAAAGCTTTTAAGATTTTAGCTGAGGGTGAGAGAAAATTATAATTAGTAATTGAAGAGCTCAGACCTTGAGACAAATTACAGAAACAAAGACTATTGTTCCTTTGCATATTCCTCTATGCTTATCATATGAATGCTTTTATTTGAATATGTGTACCATTCTTTTATTTTCTATCCTGGTTCTTATTTTTAATTTTATGTGCAACTTCATGGGAGATTAACTTTACTTGTCTTTAGGTAAGATAATATTCAATGGGAACCTGACTGAATTTGAGGAGTACTTAATAGATCCCATGATAATTGCAATCACTTGAGAATCCTGGTCATCTAACTTTAGGTAAGAGTGAGCACTTCACTTTACAAGAAGGATTGATGTATCATGTTAGGTAGAAAACGTTTTGTTGCTGCAAGGGAATTCGGATGTGTGTCAAGGGGTTCACATGGAGGCAACCAGGAGGGTAGACTGTGCCTGTTATCAATGTATTGCACCTCACCTTCAAATTCACCTTCAATACATGCTCAGCGATAATGGACAGAATTGCTTTAGGCATTTCTCCTTTCCAGTAAACATATGTTGTGCCTTCTCAGTAGTGAGCACTATAGCTGCATTGCAAGTGGCAGGGATTTCTGCTGTTTCCAGTTTGCAACAGTGTGGCTGTGAGAGTATCTGGTGGTGCACCATGCCAGCCACTGACCCAGAATGTGTGGTTTCTGATGCCCTCACAGCTCCAGCCTGGTCTGGTGATCACTTTGCTATTGCCATCTTTACATGGACACCATGCACCTGTACCAGTGTCCTGACTCTCTCTCTTCCTGAGTCCTTCCCGGTTTGGTATTCCACAGTTCTTACAACATCCAGTTCTCCTGACAGGATATGGTACACTCCAGGCCTCCTGCCACACTGGCACTCCCAGTTCCTCTGCATGACCACATACTTGGCCATTGGCTATAGCCCTGCCTATGTGCTAGAGGGTTACCACTGGGGATCCCACTCCCTGTGCATGCCCTTGCATCGAGCGCTGTCTGGGGCTTGCTTGCATCCTAACTCTGCCTCATCTGTCCTCTGGAGGGTTGCTTCCTGTTTGCTCAGTGACTGCAGAAGAGGTCTGCCTCAAACTGGCTGACGTTTCTGCAATCCATTGGACTGCAATTACAATAGACTTTCAGCAAGGTCTGAACCTTAGCCCTGTAGATTGGGTGACCTTTCCAAATTTGTCCTTCCTTGGGTACTCTCTCTCAGGCTTTGGGTATGTTGGGACTTAGAAAACAATACCCCCAAATGAAGGCCTCAGAAGCAAAAGTTTTTCTTTGACATCCTGCCCTCCTGTCTCAGTCCCATTCTCCCCAGAGGCTAGCCATAGAAGCTAGAATCTTGCTTCCCCAAGGTGGGTCATAGAAACCAGAACCCTTTTTCCCCAAAGCCAGCATAAATGCTAAAAATATTACTCTAATTTTCCCTCTTCTTTTCTATATAAAAACTGGCAATAAAGAAATTATCTGACCTACCTTGTTTGACTGTAGGTCACGGGACTCCCATTCCAGAGAGGGACCTACCCCATGCTCAGAGAGGTGAAGAACAATCTAGATAGTGAAACTTTGCTGAATTTTCCCACTCAGTCTATTAGCATTAGATCATACCTTTTTGTCCAACGATATTTCTACACAGCTCACCATACATTGTTGAACCTAAGCATAAAAATGAACAATGTCTCCTGTATGGTTGGGCCTTTCATTCGGAAGGCTCTCATCTACATATACATTAAATAAATGTGTATGACTTTTCTCCGATTAATCTGCCTTTTGCAACTTGATTTTTAAGTGAAACCACAAGGCCAAAGGCCTTGTCCCCTACAGAAACTATATAGATTTTTCTTATAGATACTCTTACCATAGTTTAATAATTCCTTGTATTAAAATTCTCCTGTTTTAATAGTTTCTCTCTCCTGATTGGGCCCAGACTGATATGGAGGCTGAGCATATGGGATAGTCTAGCTATAATATTCCATTTAAAGACTTTAATATGGGATCTTTTGTTCTGATTTCATTTAGTGTTGTATTTTGATATAAATCAGTGCAAAGAATGCTGGATTCAGAATCACAGGACTTTGGTTGCTTCTGTAATGCCTGAAGAGGTAGCTGAGATATTAATTGAGCACCTCTTATTTTCATGCTTCATCTGCTATGTGGATGACTATAAGGAACACTAAGAGTTTTATGGGGTGACTGGAGATCAGTTTCACATGTCAAAGAGAGGGACTTCAGACATCACTCTACTGTCTATATTCATCTCCTATCAACCTGATTACATTTCCACTCTGTGTTGACCTCACCCAGTAAAAATATTTCAGAAGAGAAGCCTTAGAAAAGTTTGTCTCTATAACCTAGCAGGGTGGTATATTTCTCCCAATGTACATCTGAAAGTTTTATATCTGAGCTTACTGGTATTCTAGGCACTGCTGACCTTTGTCCTGGAATAATTTAGCCAACACATAAGCATATTTTCCAGTTTTTCTGCTAGAAATACAACCAGGCTACTTGTTCAAGGTATCAGTGAGAGTTCACCAGAGAAACAACCAACAGGGTATGTGTGTGTGTGTGTGTGTGTGTGTGTGTGTGTGTGTGTGTGTGTAGAGAGAGAGAGAGAGAGAGAGAGATTTAAGGAATTGGCTCATGTGTTGAAGCTGGTGTGATGATTTATGCGTCAATGTGACTGGGCTAAGGGATGCCCATAGCTGGTAAAACATTATTTCTGGTTGTGTCTGTGAAAGTGTTTCTGGAAGAGATTAGGATTTGAATCAGACTCAGTAAAGAAGATCAGGCCAAGCTTGGTGGCTTATGCTTGTAATCCCAGCACTTTGGGAGGCCGAGGCAGGTGGATCACTTGAGGCCAGGCGTTCAAGACCAGCCTGACAAACACGGAAGAACCCCATCTCTACTAAAAATACAAAACTAAGCTGGGTGTGGTGGTGCATGTCTGTAATTCCAGCTACTCAGGAGGCTGAGGCACAAGAACCACTTGAACCTGGGAGGCAGAGGTTGCAGTGAGCCAAGATTGTACCACTGCGCTCCAGCCTAGGCAACAGAGTGAGACTCTGTCTCAAAACAAAAAAAATACCGTGCTCATCAATGCATGTGAGCATCATCCAAATTGTTTAGCACCTGAATAGAACAAAAAGGCAGGAAGGGCAAATTTGCTCTCTGCTAGAGCTGGGATATCTATGGTCTCTTGCCTCAGACATCATTGCTCCTGATTCTCAGGCTTCAGACTCAAATTGGGATTTATACCATTTACTCCCCTCATTCTCAGGCCTTTGGGTTTGGACTAGAACTACACCGTTGGCTTTCCTGGGCCTCCAGTTTTCAGGTGGCAGATCATGGGACTTCTCAGCCTCCGTAATCACATAAGCCAATCCCTTATGATAAATCTATCTATCTATCTATCTATCTATCTATCTATCTATCTATCTATCTATGTATCTATCTATCTATCTCCATCTCTCTCATATTGGTTCTTTTTCTATGGAGAACCCTAACTAATACAGCTAGTAGTCCGGGTTTTGTAGGGCAGGCCAGCAGGCTGGAGATCATGAAGAGTCAGTGTTGCAGTCTTGATTCTGAAATCCACAAGGCAAGCAGGCAGGCTGGAAACTGCTTTAGTCCTAAGGCAAAATTTCCTCTGGTAACTCAGGTTTTGCTCTCAAAGCCTTCAACTGATTGGATGAGGCCCACCCACATTATCAAGAGTAATTTTCTTTACTTAAAGTGAACTTATTGTAGATGTTAACTATATCTACAAAATACCTTCACGGCATCACCTAGATTACTGTTTGATTAAATAACTGGGGACTGTAGTCTATCCAAGTTGACACATAAAACTTATCCTCACATGTATTATTTAAGTGCAGAAACTCAGAGTGCCTTAAGAAAAGCATGAACAAAATGGTCAGTTTTAATACACACTGTTTTCTGTTATAATCCTAAATCATTACAGGATAAGCAGATTCTTAGGAAAAAAAATTTCAGTTGGACAATTAGGACAAAAAAACCCACAAAAACCCATTTATTGGGGAAATTGTTCCTTAGGCTACTTAGAAAAACTCTCAAACAACTATTCAGTTTCATTATTGCAAGAACTATGATTGTTTTATACCAGTCCATAAAACTTACTACATAAAATTGGAAATTTTCCAAGAATGAGTATTTTCATCTGATAGACACTCTTTCAAATTTTCCTTCTTTAATTCTACTTCTATGCATTACCAGCTCCTGATGCTTCTCTAAGGCATCTTTGCCGTTCTGTCTGGAATGCTAGCATCTGTAACATTCACAGCCAGGGTTCTCAGTGGAAAAGCATACTCCCTTGCCTTTTCTGCGCATCACAAAGTTTCCTGTCACTGAAATGCGAGATACATGTATATATATATACACACACACATACATATACATACACATATGGGTGTGTGTATATATATACACACACATATATATACACATATACATATACGTATATGGGATACATATAAGGGAGCAATAGGTAGATGGCGAGAAATGGCCATTGCTTTTCTGTTATTATTTCACAGACAGTGGAAATGCCAAAAATTAAGACTGTAGACTAGGGTTGAGCAAACTATGGTCAGTGGATTAATCTGGCCTGCTGTCTGTTTTTGTAAATTAAATTATATTGGAACACAGCCATACCAATCATTTACATATTGCCTAACAATTCATTTGGATATTGTCTAACTACAACAGCAGACTTGAGTAGTTGTGAAAAGGCCTACAAAAACTAAAAGATGTACTGTCTGGCCCTTTAAAGACAAAGCTTGGCAACCCCTTCTTTAGGCTATTACCCTGCTAGTGCTTAAAATTCCCCATTAGGAAAAACATCACTTGGAAATGTTCCTACTGGCAAAGGGAAAAGCCCTGGGTAGATACAATACTTCAGTGTTCATGAGGTGAGATGCTTTTCTCCTCCAAATTAAGCCTATGGTAGAAATGAAAATGGTTAGGAGGAGGAAGAAAGGAAGTTGGGGCATTGAGAGATGCATCAGGACAGAGTCTGTGAGTATCAGAGGGTGTCGTAGTGAACACGGTTTACCCGTATAGGATACATGCAGAGAATAAGGAACATGGGGTGCCAGACTTGTATGAATACCATTTCCTGCAATGTCTGGCAAGAACAAGCCCAAGTATGAGAGAATGCCATGGAGGGCACTACACTGAGACTTTGGACCAACACCAAGAAGACAGAGAAAAGGTTCCAGTTGAAGCGAATTCAATTAACCTCAACAAGGATTAATTGAGTACTTCATCTATACTTCATCCACCACCCACAAAAGGTGGATAATCTAGCTGAGAATAGAAAGCTTGATTCATTTCTGTCAGTGGGGCTACCAACCTTGAAATAATAGCATCAACTTAAACTCCACCCTCTTTCTCAACCACCATGTAGCCAATCAATCATCTGTCTCTTCTTTTTCACTCATTCCCAGTGCTATCCCTCTAGACCAGACTGTAATCAATCAATTTAGTCAACTAATAACCCTTTGAGTTTATGATGTATACATGAAAATATAACTGATGACACCATAGAGTGCCAAAGAGAGGCACAAGACATTGAGAGTGATACAATTCCAGAGAAAGGAGATTGCTGTGGCCTGGGTTCATAAGAGAAAGCTTAAAGACAGACATGGCAACTGAGTTAAGCCTTGAAAGTTACATAGAATTCAGACATGTAGGAAAAGGGCATCTCAAGTGAAAGGGTGAGCCTATCAATGGCATAACATGTGGAATGCCTCATTCTCATATTACAACGCACAGTGGCACTAAAGCAGAACCTAAATGTCTGCCCTCTAAATAGGAGGTAAGCCATCAGGAACAGTGACCAAACCCCCACCAAGCTGAGTGATCACTAAAGAGCTGGCTGAGCATATTTAGATTGCTCACTTACATTTAATTAATGTGAGAGGATGTGCTGATTAATGGTCTCTTGTATCCAGGAAGACTGCTACTTGTGCTAAAGGTAACGTAATTGTGTGTGTAGGAGGAGAGCAAGTGACACCCCATCTACATTCTCCACAAAACAGTGTCCCAGTGAAACAAATCGAACAGAAAGAAATAAAGTGGCATCTGTGCCTACATTGAGACAATAGTAAGAGGTTATACAATTCACTTATAACTTTGTGAAATTCTTAAGAAATGAATATAATGTAATTCACTTCTGGTTTCTTCAAGTCTGTACCAGTTTATCCACCACAAACCACAAAATATTCTGCAAAACCAATAGGAAAGCTAAGTCTTGGAAAAACCTCTCATTTGCTATATCTTTTAGAAAGTAATTCAATCTAAAGAGCCACTGTTGAATAGAAATATGATATCTCTGCACTTTCCTACCTGTATATGACGTATGCAGCCATTCCTCAGTATCTGTGGGGCATTGGTTCCAGGAACACCACCACCTTGCAGACACCAAAATCTGTAGACGCCAAGTGCCTTGTATAAAATGGCATAATATTTGTGTATTACCTATGTACATCCTCCCATACAGTTTAAATAATCTCTAAATTGGTTATCATACCTAATACAATGCAAATTCTATGTAAATAGTTGTGCTGTATTGGTTATTCATATTTTTTGTTGTTTTATTATTTTTTATTGTTTTTTCCTAATATTTTCAATCCATGGTTGAATCCAAGGATGTGGAACTCTAAGATACAGAAGGTTGACTGTACTTTCTCACCTACCCCAGTGTTGTCATCTTCACAGCAGGTGACCAATATGGAGGAAATGAACACTGATAAACTCTCACCCCACTGGGAGTTTTCCATTTGTATTACCACATTGCCATTCAACATGTCCAGTGACCTCTACAATTCATATAACGGTCTCATTAATTATTTCAATAGACTATCCGATGAATACAGTAATCCTTGTTGAGGTCATTCAGGATTTGGGAACTACACATTGTGTTCATCATATACACTGATTACTCTCATATCAGTGTTGAATTCCACTCCTCATCTGTCCCCACAACTGTCAACAGCATGTACTTGAGAAGCTGGTCAGTGCATGAATTGTGTCATTCCTGCTGGAACAATGTTTAACAGGAGAAAGGCTGGCAGATGGGCAGTGTTGCCCAGGGCAGAGGTGACTACAGACATGACAAATATGCAGGAACAAACTCCTATTACCAGATCCCTATTCATTATCCAACCATCAGGATAAACACTTTCTTGTATTCCCCAAAAGACAATGCTGTGTCCCTACCAAATGACATACTTCCTTTGAATGAGTGGAAACCCATCCTAATCCCCAATAGACATAATATGCTGAATGTGGTTGGCAGAATAATGGCCCCCTCAAAGATATCCACATCCTAATCCCCAGAATCTCTGAATATGATATGTTACAGTGCAAATGGAAATTACAGGTAGAATTAAGGCTGCTTATCACCTTATCTTAAAATGAAAGGTTATCCCTACTCTGGAGGCTGAGGCAGGAGAATCGCTTGAACCTGGGTGGTGGAGGTTGCAGTGAGCCAAGATCGTACCATTGCACTCCAGCTTGGGCAACAAAAGCGAAACTCCATAAAGAAAGAAAGAAAGAAAGAAAGAAAAAGGAAGGAAGGAAGGAAGGAAGGAAGGAAGGAAGGAAGGAAGAAAGGGAAGGAAGGAAAAGAAAGGTGATCCTGGATTATCTGGGTGGGCCCAATGTAATCACAAAGGTTCTTAAAAGTGGAAGAAGGAGAAAGAACCAGAAAGATGATATCATAGGAAGTCTCAGCTTGACATTGCTGGCTTCAAATATGGAGGATGGGGCCATGAGCCAAGGAATACGGGTGGCCTCTAGAAGCCGGAAAAGGAAAGGAAATGGATTCCCTCTTAACACCTCCAGAAGGAACACAGCCTCTCTGACACTTTGATTTAGTCCAGTAGGAACTATTTCTCACTTAGGACCTCCAGAATCGTAAGGTAACAAATTTGTGTTTTAAGCTGCTAATTTTGTGGTAATTTGTTACAGCAGCAATAGAAAACTAATATAGCATGGAAGTACTAAGAGGTGCCCCAGAGACTCCCCTGGGTTCCAGATGGCAATGAGGAACTTGACCTGAGTGACCCTGTGACACTAGAAAACAGTGATGAATTATCTCACCCTTTTGTGCTCCAAGAAATGACTTATTGAAAAGAATCACGCTTCTCCATATGAGTTGTGCATGACCTCTTTGTTTACTTACCGATGACAAGACCAGACACAGACTCTCCAAATTCCCATTCTTCGTCATATAAATTTGTATTAGACTGTTCTTGCATTGCTATAAAGAACTACCTGACACTTGGTAATTTATAAAGAAAAGAGGTTTAATTGGCTCACAGTTCTGCAGGCTGTACAGGTAACAAGGCTGGGGAGACCTTAGGAAACTTGCCATTGCCGTGGAAGGTAAAAGGGGAAGTGGGCACATCTTCACATGGTGGAGCAGGAGAGAGAGAGCGAAGGGGAAGGTGCCACACATTTTTTTAAACAATCAGATCTCATGAGAACTCTATTACAAGACAGCACTAGTGGATGGTGCTAAACCATTAGAAACCACCCCCATGATCCGGTCACCTCTCAGCAGGCCCCACCTTCAACACTGGGATTACAATTCAACATGAGATTTGGGTGGGGACACAGAGTGAAATCATATTGAAAGTGAACTGACCTGGTTGTCCCCACTGACCAGTCTGGACAAAATACCAACTAACTTGACTTGAGCAAACTTTAGTCTGGCTTCTCCCATCTCCACAAGCCCCTGAACTTTGACCCACACTCTCAGCCTGAGCAAGTACCACAATGCAGAACAGCCCCTCTTTTCCTTAACGATCCCTCCAGGAAAATCAGCTGACTAGAAAGAAACACTCTTTTTTTTTTTTTTTTTTTTTTTTTTTTTGAGGTGGAGTCTCACTCTATCACCCAGGCTGGAGTGCAGTGGTACGATCTCGGCTCACTGCAACCTCCGCCTCCCGGGTTTAAACAATTCTCGTGCCTCAGCCTCCCAAGTAGCTGGGAATACAGGTGCGTGCCACCTTGCCCAGCTATGTTTTTTGTATTTTTAGTAGAGGTGGGGTTTTACCATGTTGGCTATACTGGTCTCAAACTCTGACTTCAAATCATCCACCTGCCTCGGTCTCGCAAAGTGCTGGGATTACAGGCGTGAGCCACTGTGCCCAGCCAAGAAAGACATCTTTGATTGATTGTCCAATTATGCCACATACTCATTTCATGTCCTTGTATCTGGTTATTTCTAGCCTGCTTTAATTCTTCCTGTAAAAGAAAAACCCTTTCTACCTGACTTTTGAGATACTTGCAGAAAAACCCTTTCTACCTGACTTTTGAGGTACTTGCAGGTATTATGGTCAGAGGGTTATCCCTACCACAGAAGTCCCATTGCTCCTATTTCAATGGTCCCTTCAAATAAAGCCTCTCTTTACGAAAGTCCAGATTTGTTTGTTGTTGTTGTTGTTGTTGTTGTTTTGACCCGTAGTCTTCCTTGGCTCCAATGTGTAGCAGCAACCTGATTTCTCTTTGGGAGTTAGGACCCATGACTAGTAGATTAACCCCTCCTTATGCCAGTATTTTCAGGAGCACAAGGAGACCAAAATGGCCAAGTAGTAGTTTCAACTTCCAATTCAGTGGAACTACTGTTGTGTCCCTGGTGGAAGCATCCTTACCTTGGGAACCAGTATCTCTAAACGAGCAGAGCTCAAAATTCCAGGAATGGAAAGCAAAAATTCAGGAAGTGGATTATTAGGTGTAATCGTGAGAGGTGCCACCCCTACTGCCACTCCCTGATTTCTCAGCCCATGTATTATGGGTATGGAGAAGATAACACCACACTGTGGTCTCCCGTTTAAAGCACAAACTGCACCCTGTGAGCTGAATCCCATCCAGTCAAGATGTTTTCTTCTAATTGGCACTGCAACTGAGTCTTCAGTAAGCCATTCCACCTTTCCGTTGAACCAGCTGTTTCTGGGTAATGAGATATGTCACAGGACCAGTTACATCCATGGGTATGAGACCTTTGCCACACTTCTTTTGCTGTGAGATGAATTCCTTTGCTGATAAGATTCAGGGCTGTGTGGAATGCCATGATGGAAGATTGGGCATTCTGTGAGTCTATGGATGGTGGTGCTGAGAGAAGCATCACCAGTAGGGAAGACAAACCCATATCTATATTTATACCCAGATCTATGTATCTATTTTAGTGAGGACAAATATTTGCCTCCGTGGTGGAAGAGGTCCAGTGTAGTCAGTCTGGCAGTAGGTGGCTGGTTGGTCATCTTAGGAATGATGCCATATCTGGGGCTCAGTGTTCATCACTGCCACCAGCATGTTAGACCCTCAGGATAGCTTTAGCCAGGCCAACCTTCATGAGTGGAGGTTCATGTTGTTTTGCTTGTGCCCAGCTTCCATATCTGCCACCACTGCCACTTTGTCCACAGGCCTGTTGGGCAAGCACTCAGATGGCTGCAGAAAGAAGCTGACTGACATTGACAGGGTGCGTAATTTTGTCTACCTGCTATCTTCACAGTCTGTGTCCATTCTGAGTCATCTGTCCACATACTTCTTCCCCAGACTTCCTCATATCCACCCCGCTGACCCACTCCACAGTACCAGCTGCATGAAACAGCAGAGCCCCTTTCTCCTGCAATGTCCTTCCATCGCCCTCTACTGGTGAAGTTCAACATTTTCATTTCAGTGCACACTGTATAGGAGGAATGTTTTAAAGAATTCTGTCCATTACCACAGAGCACGTATTGATGGATGAATTTGGAATTAAAAGATGATACATTGATAACTGGCAGAACTTCTTCACTTCAATATCACCAGGACCTTGCCTATGTAGACTGGAATCTTGTTTGCTGAGCTAGTAAATTTCTGAGCCTCAGGTTTTTTGACCCTTGGGAAATAGCTCAAAAGGCATATTCTCCAACCCTGGATCCATCTGTAAGGTGAAAGCCTTAATACTTGTATGTTTTCAGCAACATATTCCCCAAATACTTGAAAGGTCCCTTCATAATCTTGCCTAAAACCCTGATCCCACCTTTTCCTACCCCACAGAATACTTGCTTCACCTAAAAATTTAAAAACAAGGTATGCATTCATTCCACAGTCATGGATGCTCCAAAAAGGTGATTAGGCTAACTCATCTGCAGATGTAAGGCTTTAAGGCTCTTAGGTTTGAGGAAAGAAAGACATAGACACACAGAATTTATTTTTAGTTAGTTAGTTAGTTAGTTAGTTAGTTAGTTAGTTAGTTAGTTTTGAGACTGAGTCTCACTCTGTCGGCCAGACTGGAGTGCAGTGGCACGATCTAGGCTCAGTGCAACCTCTGCCTCCCGGGTTCAGCGATGCTCATGCCTCAGCCTCCCGAGTAGCCTGGGATTACAGGCGCATGTTACCATGCCATGCTAATTTTTGTATTTTTAGTAGAGAAGGGGTTTCACCAGGTTGGCCAGGCTGATCTCAAACTCCTGACCACCCGCCTTGGCCTCCCAAAGTGCTGAGATTACAGGGCGAGCCACCATGCCCAGTCAGAATTTTTTATACTAACATGCCACCCCTGCTTTCCTTCCCGTCTTTTTGATGCAGAGAAGGTCTACTGATTTGCATTAGGAAAGAATCACTGGTGGTAATGAAAGTACCAGACAGAAGCTGACCGGATGAAACAATTATTTTCTATACCTGAGATTTTACTGCTGCTACAGGGCCCTGGGCATCATGGGACTGAGCAGTTTCTGAGATGGTTTAGGCCACCAGTATGTCCTCTGGTGCACACTGGATATCCTTGGGCACGGTTGGTACCCTTTGATCAGGGCCTACCCAGAGGGCCTAGGGTAGCTGCAAAACACCCATAGGACTGTCTCTAGTTCCCATAAAGCCTCTGCCTAGTTTTAAGGCGGAGTTTTTTACTCTACTCGATGAAACATGCAAGCCCACTGTTCTTCAGCCCCTCCGTATGCAGCAGCCTGGTTCATTACATAATAGACTACTTTTACTTTGGACTGAGTCCACTCATCTCTCATAGCCCACTTTTATGTCTGCTGTCACCTCATTCAGTCTCCAAAGCCTCTCCATTTATTAGCACCCTCCATTCAGTCTCCTCCCCAAGACTGCCTTTCCTCAAAGTATCACATTCTTCAATTGCCTCTTATTCAGTCTTGCATCTCTCTCACTCCTCTTAACCTTCCTTTATAGCACATGAAAACTTTCCTTTTCTCAGCTGGCCTGTCCTCCCCAGGTGTTGGCATGATAGCAATTGCACTGTCAAGGTGAAGACGTCCTTACAAAAACTCCACTCTTCTCTCACTGGTGTCATCCAGGGCCCTGGGGTAAAGAGACCAAGGATTGAGTCCTAAAAATCACTCCTGAGTCTGGTAGGGATAAAACATATTTAATTTAGTCATATGAGCCACTTGGTTTTTGCTGTAATGGCCATATTTTTTCCATTTGGGAGCACATTAGTAATTCTGAGGGAGAAGTTGGAGTTTAGCAGAGAAATACAAGTAGGAAATGAAAAGTTTGCTAAGCAGACAGTATCCTTTAACAATAATTATGACCATTATTGAAAATGATTATCTTCTCTAAAGGATTTTCAGTTTCCTCTTTTAGAAGCTTCTAATTTTCTTTTTGCCCTTTTCATTTTACAAGCAATTATCTGTAAGTGCAACTGAAGTGCCAGGGATCTGAGTTGTTATTCTTAAAATTGAAAACTACCAAGTCTAAGGAGTAAATGTGAAAATTGATAATATTTTCACATGCTGTCTCTGTGGGGTTTGTTGTTACTTTTAGGGGCATGAATTCCATAAAAAATGAAAACAAGCTACTGTGTTTGTTTTAATTATAGAAACGACCACATTAACCATGGTTTTAGGTCTTGATCCAACAGCCACTAAGTGAAACCTGCCCTGTCTGTTGCTCTACCCTAGACTGGTTGGGGTTGCAGTGAGAAGAGTCCTCAAAGATTGCCAATTTTTTTTTTTTTTTTTTTTTTTTGAGATAGGTTCTTGCTCTGTCGCCCTGGCTGGAGTGCAGTGGCGCAATCATGGCTCACTGCAGCCTCAATCTCCCGAGCTCAAGCGATCCCATCTAAGCCTCCCAAGTAGCTGGGACCCCAGGTGCATGCCACCATGCCTGGCTATTTTGTCGTTGTTGTATTTTTAGTAGAGACGGATTTTCGCAGTGAGCCGAGATTGTGCCATTGCACTCCAGCCTGGGCAACAGAGTGAGACTCCATCTCAAAAAAAAAAACAAAAACAAAAACAAAAAAACAAAACTAAACTAACAATATAACTGGATTGTTTGTAACACAAAGAATAAATGCTTGAGGGAATGGACACCCTCCCTGCCAAAAAATGTCATGTATATTCTTAAGTATTAAACAAGGGTACACCTGTATTCTAGGATTACATGATGGTTATGAGACCAAATTTAGGAGTAAAATGGAATAAATAAATACTGCAAAACACTTTCCACATTGTTAATATCTTAGAATTCTAAAGTTCTTAATCTCTGAAGAAAGCTATGGGTCAAAATTAATGTTTTCCAGTTTGGTAAGTAATTACAGACTCCAAAGAACTTACACTTTTCCCATTTCCCTCCTCTTTCCTATCCCTCTTCTGTATGCCACACCACCCCCTTTTCTAACACCATTTGTTTTTGGGGTTATAGGCAATTTCTAAGCAAATTGCTTGAGTCTGGGTTCCTGAGAAGTCTAGACAGCACATATTCAGTGATGTGCCAGAGCTGGTTTGTACTGGTACAAAATGATTGTGCACATTTCTTTCCAATCCTACATTTGGTGACATCTATTGATAACTTGACCTTAGTCATGGTGGGAGTGTTTACTCCATGGAAGTTGGTAAATACTACAAATCAGATCTTTCCTTTTTGCCCTTCAGAGAGCTGGTTGTTAAACATTTACCAGCACATATATCTCTCTTGGGTTCTCTTAGATAGACATTGACTATCTTCCTGAACAAGGTAGGAATGGATTTGGTTGTGCATAATTGAAAACCCAACTGAACAATATTGTAAACATATGTGTCTTATAGCAGGTAGTGTTGGAATCATTCTGTTTGTATTGTAGGGGATCGACTGCCATGAGGAGTCATGCTTTAGCATTTGTTCAGCTCTGCCTTCCTTAGCATGTTGGCCACGTGGTTCCTCCTTTCAACCTATGTATTACATCCCCAGACAATACATTTTGCATATGGCCACCAATAACTGCAAGATGGCCTGATAAATGTGTGTTTAGCTTTGCAACATCTGCAGAAATGTTCAAAAATGTGAAAGCTGAAAAGTAATAGAAAGGAACTTTATGTCCTCATCATCTGTCTATAACAATTATCAACTCATGATGAATGGGATGTAATCTCTACCCGCTCCCCCTTCCTAACAGCATGAGATTATTTTGAAGCAAAATCTAGACATCATAACATTTCACTTATGTAAAATGTTAATATGTATGGAGCCTGCTTTTTTTTTTTTTTTTTTGTATGGAGCCTTTTTTTTTTTTTTTGAGACAGTGTCTCCTTCTGTCACTCAGGGTGGAGTGCAGTGGTATGAACACAGCTCACTGCAGCCTTGACCTTCTGGGCTCAAGCAATCCTACTACCTCAACCTCCCAAGTAGCTGGGACTACAGGTGTGTGCCACCATGCCCAGCTAATTTTTGTATTTTTTTGTAGAGACAGGGTTTCGCCATGTTGTCCAGGCTGGTCTCGAATTCCTGGGGTCAAGTGATCCACCTGCCTCCTCTTCCCAGAGTGCTGGGATTACGAGGATAAGCCACTGCACCTGACCTAGGAGCTTGCTTTTAAAAGAAGGCATGGGAACCTTTATGAATGGCCTTCACTAAATATGCAATTTACAGTGGGTAGCTGTTTAGGGCCAGAATGTTTTCTCTTTTTGTGGGTGTAAGATGGGTGGTGGTGCAGAAAAAAGAATGATGACAGGTTCTACTTGTAATATTTTATAGATGGCCGTGTCCTTTCTTTAGATCATACATATTTTTCTTCTCATCTTGATTATAAATTCCTTAAAAGAGAGAAAGCACTTCTTCACATTGTATCTTCAGCTTTGCAAGAAAGTTTGTTTTTCGGAAGCTATAGGGCTATGCCAATTTTTGTTTATTCATTTTTTCTATGGCGTCAGCCTTGTATACATAGTTTTGTCTCAGTTCTCTGTTATATACCAGTGTTTCAAAGTGGCGTTAGTTTCCTGGCTTCAGTATTGCAACATGAATTGCAAGTTTGGGACTCGAATTAGCAATTCTAACTCTGTGTTCTGCCTCTTTATTAGACTTTCCTAGGCTCGAGTACCTGGTAATGTCACCTTCTTTATGAAGGAAAAAAAATCAATACATTGTTAGTGGTGTTTTTCCAGATGAAATAAATAGATTAAATCAGCTTTTATTAATACCTTATTACAAAGTTTATTTCGAATAGTAAATGGGGATCACGAGACCCCAAGAACTGAATGTTTCTGAAAAATTTTAATGACCGGATTTTATTTTAGATGAAACAGTTCCAGCCGAAGTTACTTTGTTCTCTATGACCTCATCCATAACTAGAGGCTGTGCTGAGGACGTCTAGCGTTTGCCTCCCTTCCAGGCGGCTTGTGATAAAGTAGGCTAATGGTAAAGTAACGTATCTTATGCCATTGAGCATTAAGATCATACTTCATATTTTACAAAGTGCTTTTTCATTATTTATTCCTCACGACCTACCTATGAGATCTCCTGACTGTCTTATCTCTCCATATTGTGGCTGAAATATGACTAACCTATGTTCATAAATGCTTCAGGAAGCTGAAATGAATATACGTGCTTGCTGACATACAAACATCCAGCTTTCAAAATGATCACCCTACCCCACCCTTGGGAATTGGGAATGCAGCTCCCTCAGAGAGTGGGGAATAATTCCATTTCCCTGTGTGTATAGTAGTAGCGGTCCCCAGAACTGCAGGTGTGGGAATCAAAAATGAAGGGAATGAGAACAGGTGTTTGTACTCTTGTTGTTGTTCAATGGAGGATTCATATTTCTGTAAACATATTGCTATACCTAGGACTGCTGCACTCAGATCAGTTCATAAATGTCCATGTAACCGATGATGCATTTTTGCTTGCACTTCAGCTAGGGTCTATCATGGATTTTCTAATTTGTTTGGGGGAATATTATACTATTTACAAAATTGGAACCCTGAGTTCACTTACCCATAAAAACTGCCCGTGTGAGGGAAGGACATTTGGTCCTTTGGCAGTATGCATGTAGGGGAGGGTTGTCCGTTTTGCAGCAGTTTCCTTTTCTTGTCTGAAGCTACCTATGTTGATACCTGATCATATTCCCCTCCAGAGGAGTTTCTAGAATAAGACAGTCTTTAGGTACTGTCTAATTTGGTGACATAGTAAAAGATGGGTGACTTCTGGTTAGTCCATGGCTGCCAGGATGATCATGAATGGGAAACAAAATGTTATTTAGAGTCTCTTTGTTCTTGGTACAGAGTGAGGTGCCATCTCAATGGACCTAGGTTGCCATGACTTCAGACTGCTTGCAGGGCATGGTGTATTCCTTCCATAAGTCCAGCATTTCCTGCTAGTTGGCACCTACAGATGAGTGCAGCCAAACTGACGCATCAAAGTAAGCCAAAGACAGAAAGATAAAAGTCTATTTACATTATATATACAACATGCAGATGCAAACATGATTTCTCTGGTGAATTGGTCCAAGTGAAATTTCGGTTAGTACTTTTCAGTTTCAAAAGGTAAAAGATTTGCTGCCAGAGAAGTCATATCTAAACAGAAAAAAAATCTTTGAATTGATCTTTTTTGAAAGATGCTGCAGATTACATGTGACATATGATTTTTTGAGAGGAAGAATTTTATAGAGAAAGTGCACTAGATTCGATGTCAAGAGACTTGAACCTCACTCACCTCTAGTTCTAATATTGACTAAGTCCTTTATCAAGCAACCTCACCCTTTCTGGGCCTGTTTCTTCACATGTCAAATAAGGGTGTTGAACTAGACTGACTGACTCTAATGTGTCCTTGTAGCATTAAAACTTTCTGCTCTATTCCAAAAGGAAGTAGATATTAATAGGTGAGCCAGTGATATATATGATTTATTGCCACAAAAAGCAGGCAGAGAATCATATCCTTATCTGAGAGGATGGTACTGGAATCTGTTCCTTCTTTTTCCTTTCTCTCCCTGAAAACTGTTCCCATTTTTGTACCTGCTTTCTGCTCAAGACATATACATACCAATCATCAATTACATTCCTTAATAATTTTGTTCCAGGCTTTTTCATGTTTTGCAGCTCTTCCGTACTTCCCTTTTAATAATTCGGCTGCTGGAGCTCTTTCTCAAGCACCACAGAAAGTCTTACTCAAAGATTGCATTTGAAGGCTAGTTAACTGCCTGGGTTACCAGGAGCAGGTTAGTTAGGTTTGTGGCTTTGCAACCCGTTCACAAATGTTACTTGTTTCATTGCCAGCACCACTTTACTGAAGCAGGTCAAGAAAGAAAAGGGTGTATGTTCATTAAAAATGAAATCACCTGCAAGTGTTTCCTAGTAAGAACTTACATGATGCTTCTTGTCTAGAAGCATGGAGCATAGTAACTATCTTTCTCAAAGACAATGGAAGAAACTAGAAAAGCCCAGTCAAAGAAGGGTCTTAATAGTATCTTTTGACCATTATTAATGATTGAGATGATGATTACATAGGCATATCTAAGAGAACAGAAAAAATACTAAAGAGATACTTTTTTCTATTTTATGATTACAGCTGTGCATATACTTTATAGTTTGATTTTAATCAACTGTGAGCTCTTGAAGCAAAGACTGAATGGATTATCATATGATACTAAAAGTATTTTGTAGATAGTATATGGCATCCAAATTGTCCTTGAAAGCAAGGAGGCCCTCCAGGTGCAGACTGTCCCAGGTTGGGGCATGGGGGCTTGATGTTGGTACCTGGAATGAGGCACTATGACCCATATGTTCTATATGTAGAGATGAGAATAAGCCCATTGACATGGGCTAGGGCTGAAACTCAAGTCAGAACTCAGACAGACAGTGTATCCACGCTAAAAACATGAAAAGATATGTGTGAGGTACAGAATTTAGATCATTAAAATCTGAGACTGATAGCCAAATAAGAGCAACAGGAATCAGTCTGAGTTGTGGGTGGGGGTGCCATCTCTTATAGGCACCCTGTGACTCAGGTTTCTGCTATAAAATATTTGTGGAATTGCTCTGATTTTTAAAAAATAATTTTATTTTTTCATGTGGGTATGTAATAGGTGTATATATTTGTGGGGGACATGAGATATTTTGATACAGGCATGCAATGTGAAATAAACACATCATGTAGAATGGGATATTCATCCCCTCAAGCATTTATCCTTTGAGTTACAATCCAGTTATACTCTTTTCATTATTTAAAAATGTACAATTAAGTTATTATTGACTATAGCCACCCTGTTGTGCTATCAAATACTAGGCCTTATTTATTCTTTCTAACTATTTTTGGTACCCATTAACCACCTCCACCTCCCCTGCCCCCTGTAGAATTGCTATAAATAAATAAGGTGAATGGAGTACTGTGTGTAGCTATGTTAAAGTTACACAGTTGGGAGCATTTTTGCAATTATAAGTGCATTTGTCAGGTGCTTACCACCTATTATCTTTGTGGAAAGATGGGAGGGACTAGGGGGCTACATAGGCTCTGGGATTAGAAAGAAATATCCTCTTGCCTTATAGCAGCAAAGAAGAAGAAAGAAAATTCTGATGCTTTTCTTTAAAATAAATTGACCATGTCTCTTCCAATTCAGGATATTTGGCATGTACAGTGAAGCACTTCAGAGTAAGAGAATAATTGAGATTTATGGGAAGAGATAAATGGAGGAGTGGATGATAGGAACATAATTTAGGTTTCAAAAATATCTGAAGGGTAAGAAAGAGAAGGTGACAACCAGGGGTTGGAGAGAGGTTGAAGACATTTTAAAAGACTGGTAGAGTGTTTGATTGCTTCAGCATTAGAAATGACTTAGCCTCCAAAATAACTACTTGTTGGGTTATGGAGAGCAGAGTTTGGCTTTTCTTTGGCTCTAGCTGTTTGCAACTGTTCATTAATAGGTATGGTTAAATAAATTGCAGTATGGCCAGAAAATAGAAAACTACTTTGTGGTTAAAAGTGAAGCAAATGTATATCTAACGTTACTGAAAAATGTTTAAGCAATGTCAAATAAAAACAGGGAGTTTTAGAAAAGCTAATATGGTATGATCCCATCTTGATAGAGTTAGTATATGTGTAGAAAACAGTCTGGAAGAGAATAAAGCAACCTAATAACAGTAGTAATTTCTAGGAGACTTTTTTTTTTTAACTTTCTGTGTTTTTCATTTTCATGTCATTTTCATGACATGGCTTTGTGTAACATTGTGAAATCATATTAGTACCATTTAGAAATCAACTTTGCTATACTGAAGATCCTTAATATTTCAAAGTATTGAAAAATTCAAAACTTTGAAAAATTTTAAAATATTGAAGATAAGCTATAAAATAGTTTATTTTCTTTATTTCTTTTGAACTTATCAACTGAAGGTTTGGGAATCTAGTCCAAGCAAAAATGTCATTTTGGATGAGGGGATATAAAATTCAAAATATAGATTGTTCAGATATGATACATTTCTTAACCTGTGAATAAAAGTCTATGAGGATCTCAGTTCCTATGTGAAGAAATTTATATTGGCTGCTTTGCTTTAAATTGAGAGCTTTAAATTTTTTAATCAGCAATGAGAAAGTTTTAAATTTCTCTGTGGTGAAAGTTTACAGCAGCATGAAATGTAAAAATTGGGAAGTTGCCATGTAGTGTTTAACTCATGCAAAGAATTTGGACACTACGCACACAACCTGAAGGAAGTTTATTAAACGAGGTTGACACATTGTCAGTCTTATTTTTTGTGTTGGTGGTGTGGGGTGGGGAAGAGGGTGTTACACACAATTCTTGGAATTTGTGATACTGAGGGATATAAGAATTGATTGAGTATACAATCTTTAGATCTTGGGTTCTTCATCTAGAGTTTTACACAATATATGCAATTGTTTGTATTTGTGAACTTTTTCTTTTTTGAGAGAGAGAGAGAGAGAGATAGAGACAGGGTCTTGCTTTGTCGCCCAGGCTGGAGTACACTGGCGTGATCTCGGCTCACTGCAATCTCCACCTCTCGGGTTCGAGCGATTCTCCTGCCTCAGCTTCCCAAGCTGTGGTGGCGCATGCCACCATGCCCGGCTAATTTTTGTATTTTTTAGTAGAGACGGGGTTTCACTATATGTTAGCCAGGCTGGTCTCAAACTCCTGACCTCAAGTGATCTGCCCGTCTTGGCCTCCCAAAGTGCTGGGATTACAAGTGTGAGCCAATGCGCCCGGCCAGGTTGAAGTTCTTTTCACATATATCTGGCTGTCAAGGAGTACAAGACTCAACACATATTTAGAAAAACTTGCTTGGAGGGAGTTTGAGATTCCTCCAAATATTTTCCACATTTTTGTCATCCATTGTTCATTAATACAATCTAAAACATAATAGAAACGAACATGTGAGCATATTACATATTAAGCATTTGTGAAAATTCACCTTGGCTTCCTGACTATTGGAACAAAAGGCCACCATGATAGGGAGATGAAGTAGAAGCCACAGGGGCTCTTATTGCCTCTTAAATTGAGGCACAGGTCTTGCATCTAAAATTGGCAATGTGACCTTCATGGGGTTGTGTCTTGGTCCTACTTTTCTGTTGATGTTCTTTCTGGGAGTCCAGTTTTCTTTGTCAGACTACCTATACTTTTGGGCTGCCAGTGGGGAATACCTTGATATATCTACCCTCCTGAGCCAATTTCAGGGTACTTGTGTCAGTGGTTAAAAGGGAAACAATTACAATTGGAATTCCCCATGATTTTGATATGTAATTTATTTTTTCCATGCACTCTTATCTACTCATGAACTACTTCAGATCTACCTCAAGCCTTGACTTGGTGGATGGGATAACTTAGGCATAATTTTTTCAGTTTCCATTGGACAGGATTTGTTGTATCCATGCATTCTATTGGATTTGTTGTATCCATGCATTCTACAAAGAACTTAGGAGGCTGTAGGATGATTGATGTGGGGGTAATTTAGTTGTTTTCTCTGTATGTGAGATACAATGGCAGTTTGAATGATCTCCTCTGGATGCCTCTGGATTTGAGTTTGTACTCTCACTCTCAGGCTGTTGTGCTTACTCCAATATCACAGTATAAGAATTTATATCTGAGAATTTATCCAAAGAATCCTGGCAGGGTGTGGTGGTTCACTCCTGTAATCCCAGCATTTTGGGAGACCAAAGCGGGAAGATACATGAGGTCAGGAGTTTGAGAGCAGCCTGGCCAATATGGCAACACCCTGTTTCTATTAAAAACAGAAAAATTATCCTGGCGTGGTGGTACATATCTGTAATTCCAGCTACTTGGGAGGCTGGGGCATGAGAATCGCTTGAACCCAGGAGGCGGAAGTTACAGTGAGTCGAGATTGTGTCATTGCACTCTAGCCTGGGCAACAGAGTGAGACTCTGTCAGAAGAAGAAGGAGAAGGAGGAGAAGGGGGAGAAAGAGGAGAAGGAGGAGAAGGAGGAGAAGGAGGAGAAGGAGAAGGAGAAGGAGAAGGAGAAGGAGAGGAAGAGGAAGAGGAGGAGGAGGAGGAAGAAGAAGAAGGAGAAGAAGAAGAAGAAGAAGAAGAAGAAGAAGAAGAAGAAGAAGAAGAAGAAGAAATGAAGAAGAAGAAGAAGAAGAAATGAAGAAGAAGAAGAATTATTAATGAGTCCTGTCAGACAGGCCGCCCGATATTGGATTGGGGTGGGGTTTCTGAGCTTCTCTTGCCTTTTGTATTAATATTCACACCTATTGTAATACTGTACTACTTCTTAACAACTTGACCAAAGAAAAGCAGTGGCTTGAAGCCCACTGATTTTTCTCAATCTATACCATCGGTCAGGTATCATTATGCAGCCTTATGGAAAGCTGCAAAGGCCTGTTATAGACTCCATTCTAGTATAAGCTTGGAAACTACAGATTGTACAGTTAAAGTGCTGATCTACAGCATGTGGAATGTACTTTTAGGCAGGACCCAAGCACCTGTGCTTTCAGAGCCCAGAATAGATGGATCTAGGAATCTGGCTTCATAGTCAAACACAGAACTTCCCATAATAACAAATGAATGTTCCCCCTCAAATATTTTTTGATATTAGAACTCAAGGAGAAGAATGTTTCTACTACAGAAATGGGAAATGCCATTTAGAGCTTCCACATAATTATTTTTGCTTTGATTCTTCAATTTGTATGTAATATTTTACATTGGCAGTGTTTCAGATTAACTTTCAGGCTGGGCACAGTGGCTCATGCCTGTAATTTCAGCACTTTGGGAGGCTGAAGCAGGTGCATCACTTAAGCCCAGGAGTCCAAGACCAGCCTGGGCAACAAGATGATACCCAGTCTCTACAAAAAATAAAAAAATTAGCTGTGTGTGGTGGCATGCTTTTGTACCCAGGAGGCTGAGATGGGAGGATTGCTTGAGCCTGGGAGGAGGAGGTTACAGTTAGCCAAGATTGCACTACTGCACTCCAGCCTGGGTGACAGAGTGAGACCCTGTCTCAAAAAAAATTAACCTTCAGTCTGTAGATTTCTGAATCTCAAATAATCACAGCAGTTCTATAGAAGCCATAAACTTCACCTGGAGGACTTCAAATCAAAGAGGGGTCCTGTGACATCAGCCCTCGGTGTGCTGTACCTTTGGTTTGGCCTTGGCATGGACTTTGGGTTGTTTTCATTGTTTACAATATGTGCGCTTGTGCTTACACAAGAAACCTTGGAATTTTACATATCGGCAGATGTCAAAATATGATATGTAGTATATTTGTATCCTACGGGATGACAGTCTTAGGCTGATTGGTCTGTCCAGCAGGAACCTTTTGTCTGTGAACTATCCACTACACACACATCCTTCTATTTGCTGTGGTGACAGAGTTCACCGGCCATAGCTACTTGGTTTGATCTTTGTTACCTCACTCTAGTTGAACCTATCTCAACATTTAACCTCTTAATTTTGGAGTTTGGAACTAGACCGCAAGGCTGAGTGATGGCTTGCTAAGTCTCATTAATGCTGTGTTAGTACAGAGAACATTATTTAGAAGACCTAATGTTCAATCCTCTTGAGCTACCCTTGTTTCTGCACCTGTGGTGTGTTGCTTTGGATTTTTTTGGGTTTGCATTTTTGGTTTTATGAAATACTTATATTTTCCCAATAATTTTGTTGTTATTGTAAAGCTTCCTCTTGTAGATTTTTAAAATTATTATTCACAATAAATACAAGTGTGACCAAGGAAGCTTGTGGTTCTAATAGGTGCATCATGCAGTGTTCCAGGGCAGAACTCTGAGTTTTAAAAACTGATGTACTGAGGATGGGGAGTTGGTGTCAGGGTATAGGATCTCCAGGCCAAACCAGGATGGAAGTTCTCCCCCTTGTTAAGGTAAGAAACGAAGTAGATAATCTAATATCACTCTATGAGAAGTGATCCTTTTGACCACTTCGTGAAGGCCACAAATACATGTTTGGAGATTGTGAGTGTGATAGGGGCATCTCTTGATCCTGCTAAGTGTATGGTAGAAGCAGAGACTTCACATGGTTCTGCTGAAGATCTGTCCAGAAGTCATGAGAAGCTGGACCGGAAGGAGTGGGTACACAGTTCACTCCTTGTCACATCTGCAGTAGACTGTTGGTCCCTTGAGTCTGAAGTGTTTCTCATCATACCACATTGCCTGGTCTAATAAAGTCCCTGTAAGGACAGAATCCAAAGAGGTCAGCTAGTGAAAGATTATTTTTTGCATATTTATTCCTTAAAAATTAATACTCTTAATACCGCTTGTATAAAATTTCCAACTTACTAAAATTGCATGTCCTCTCTGTACAGCTTACCATAGTTTACACATTTCATCCAATTGCCTTATTATCGCAGTCATCAAAATCTCCCGCCATGGGAAAGGAGAGTAACACTGTGGCAGTCTGTCCATCTTATAGATGTGCCATGCTGGGTGGTCGGGCATGGAAGTCTCCCTGGGATTTCATACATATCTTGGGCTGCAGGTGTCAGCAACTCTATTCTTGCTGTTTGAGCTGGAGGGGCCCAAGCTGCTGTGTCTTATGTCCTGTTGGAAAATTCAAAGAACCTCCTCTCCTGGTCTCCTATAGCAGCTGGAACCTTATTTATATCCTTATTATTACCTTTTCTGCATTAAGGAATGAGTCGTCCATTAGGCTGTGAGCCATTTTTACCCAGCTATCTTCACTTATGCACCAACCAACGTAGTGTTCTCATTGTGTATGCCCCTCTCCCCAGAGATTCTTTGAAATGCTGCTCTGAGTGGTAGGGAGTTTGTAAGGGACTGAAGTGTTAGGTTAGCAGATGACAGTGACATTTAGGATATTACTATTAACCTGATTCCATTTCAGAACATCAACTTGTCGGGCGCGGTGGCTCACGCCTGTAATCCCAGCACTTTGGGAGGCCGAAGTGGGCGGATCACCAGGTCAGGAGATCGAGACCGTCCTGGCTAACACGGTGAAACCCCGTCTCTACTAAAAATACAAAAAATTAGCCGGGCATTGTTCCAGGCGCCTGTAGTCCCAGATACTCGGGAGACTGAGGCAGGAGAATGGCCTGAACCCGGGAGGCGGAGCTTGCAGTGAGCCAAGATCGCGCCACTGCACTCCAGCCTGGGCGACAGAGCAAGACTCCGTCTCAAAAAACAAAACAAAACAAAACAAAAAAACAGAACATCAACTTAAGCTCATTTTTTGTTTTTCATTTTTTAAATTTTTTTAGAGACAGGGTCTCACTCTGCAGCCCAGGCTGGAGTATAGTGGCTTGATCATAGCTCACTGCAGCCTAGACCTCCCAGGCTCAAGTTATCCTCCCACCTCAGCCCCCCAAGTAGCTGGAATCACAGGAACATACCACCATGCCTGGATAATTTTTAATTTTTGGTAGGGATGGGGTCCTCCTGTGTTGCCCAGGCTGGTCTTTGAACTCCTGGGCTCAAGCAATCCTCCCACCTTGGCCTCCCAAAGTGCTGGGATTACAGGTGTGAGCCACCACGCCTGACCCTAAGCTTGTAATGAGAGTCTAATAATGAATTTTTGTTATAGTTCAGATAAGGCTTACAATGCCCAGTTCCACTGGCCCCCAGCTGATGGGGAAAGATAGCCAAGTGTTTGGTCTCTTCGTTCTGTCTGGCTCTGTATCAGAGAGTTATGTGAGTAACCACGGTCTCAGAAAGCCCTGAGACAGGAATTGCTGCTGCTAGTATTTCTATGCACTGTCAACTTCCACAGATCAGAGAGAAGGTTGCATGTTTGTTTTCCATAAGAGCAAGGAATTTTGAAACTGCAGAAGTCATTAAGAATACAAGTGACCTCAAGAAGTAGAGTAATACTTGTTCCTATTTATTGAGGGCTTTTTTAGTGCCAGAATCTGTGCTGTTTCCTAGTTGTAACATCTCACTTGATCATTCCAGCACTTCTTGGTAGAAGGTGCCATCATTTCAAAACATTATTTGAGGTTCCACAGCTGAGATGGGAATTCTGACTTGGAGTCCATGTGTGACTGACTTAGACCTCATGCCCTCAACCACTAGTATCTGTTAATACTAAAAGTAATGATGATTTCAAGAGGCAGAGAAGGCCTGAACCCCTGGGCCATTTTAGAGCTGAGGGCAATGAAGAACTGAAGGTAGCTGCTTTTCACCAGCACAGAGCTGGGCGGTCTCCGTGAGTTCTTCACCTCCTTGCCTTTGACTCTACACTTAGACTACACTTAGCTAGTGTCCCAAATTTTGAAATTACTTTGTCTTCAAAACCCCTGTTCCCTCAGACCTCATTCCCAGCTATTAGAGCAAGTCCCTAACAAATGCATGACACTTACATGTGATTGAATACACATTAATACTCTATTTTAGGAGAGTTAGGGAGTTGACCCAAAAGCTTGAATTGAATGATGGACCATGAGACAGAATGGAAGGCCTGCAGGAAGATATTGGAGGGCATCCTTGTGTGTGTCTATATGTATGCCTCTCCATGCCCTATCTGAGCATCCACCATTATTTCTTAAAAGCATGTGTATTTAGAAGAAGGAAAGGCATTGATTAAAAACATATCTTTGAGTTGAAGTTCAATAACCCAAGGTTGAGCACACTGACCGAAGTTGGAATTCACTTTGAATTCCAAGTGGGTTACCCAAGACAGAGACATCCATTATGGGACTAGGAAGAACACATTTTCATCCAAGTTCTCCTCTCTAGACTATTGACTAGTTTTCTTATGCTGCAAGCAGGATTCAGAAGACCTGCCAACTTCACCCCTACTTTTCTGGGGCCTGGCAAAGTAAGATCAACAGTGGAAGCCGAAGACACACTAGTGAAAACCCCAGACTCATCAAGCTCCCCAACTCTAATGGCCACAAAGCTCTGGTGATTCTAGCAGAAATATGCTAAGCATTTAGCATTCATCATCTCCTTTCATGCTCCTGGTAATCTGGGGAGCCAGGTGCTATGCTATTTTTCATATGAGTTTTTCAAAGAAATTAATTGCCTAAGGACACACAAGTAAATTTCACAGCCAAGATGCAAGCTCACTTGTGACTGATTCTACAGCTCGTGTGCTCTTAGTTGCACAGCACCCTAGGTTGTGAGAATTGGGGATGGGGTGGCAGGGAAGATGAAGGAACTTTTAAATATTATTTTAAAATTATATTAATACAATTTTGTTTGAGACGGAGTCTCCCTCTGTCGCCCAGGCTGGAGTAGAGTGACATAATCTCGGCTCACTGCAACCTCTGCCTCCTGGGTTCAAGCAATTCTCCTGTCTCAGTCTCCCGAGTAGCTGGAACTGCAGGCATGCGCCACCACACTCAGCTAATTTTTGTGTTTTTAGTAGAGAAGGGGTTTCACCATGTTGGCTAGGCTGATCTCGAACTCCTGACCTCAGGTGGTCTGCCCGCCTCAGCCTCACAAACTGCTGGGATTACAGGCATGAGCCACTGCACCCAGCCTTAATACAATTTTTGAAAATAAAAAGCTATAGAAGAGATCCACTTTATTTTTGCCATTTAAACCCAAACACCTTTAATATTTTGTTGTACTTTCATCTAATCCTTCCTCTGCAGAGTTATAATTATTTATGTACATATCTTCATAAACTCTATTATATATGCAATTTTTATTTTTTTACTAAACATATCATATGATTTTTCTGTTACTACTTTTTTATAATCTGCAGTTTTCATTTCTCTTAAAAATTACATTGTGTTCCTTCTGATCATAAAAGTGGTTTGTTTCTTACTACAGAGAATTCAAAATTCTGAAGGGCTCAAAGAAGAGACTAAAGAATGAACTCTAATTTCACCATAGAGAGAGAACCATCTTAACACTCTTTTACATTTTAAGACACTTTAAATATGCTAATGTGTTTCCTTTCAGTCCTGTTTTCTTTACACAAGCACACATTTTTGTTTCAACAAAATTGGGATCATAGTATATATACAATATTTTGCTCGTGCATTTTTCCTTAAAATATTATAAACAGTTTCCTACACCATTAAAACACCATTTTTTTGTACTTATGTGATATTGTAGCATATAAAGAGCTATCACTCATCTAACTCATTAATTTGGAACCTTTAGTTTCCTCGCAGGTTTTTCATTTTTTAAAGTACTGTTTTAATGCACAGTTTTGCAAATAAGCCTCTTGCCAAATTTCTGATTATTACCTTAGGATAAGTTCCTAGAGAGTGAATTACTGGGCCAAAGAGTATGAACTTTGAAAAGACACTTTATGGATATTGCTAAATTGCTTTCTGTAATAATTGTATCAGTTATTTTTTATTTTTATTTTTTTAAGAGGCAGGTCTCCCTTTGTTGCCCAGGCTGGAATGCAGCAGTGCAGTCACAGCTCACTGCAGCCTCATACTCCTGGGCTCAAGCAATCCTCCCACTTCAGCCTCCCGAGTAGTTCAGACTATGGGCACGAGCCACTGCACCTGGCTCAATGGTATCAGTTTATTCTCTCATCTGCAGGATGTAAGGGTGCCTATCCATTTTAATGACTGCATACATCAAGTAGATGTGTAGTATATTCCCTAAACATTTATATACTATTTCTGGTTCATAAATAAGCCTGCTAAAGACATCTCTGGAACATGACATTAGAGACCTTGGACCTGGACTGAATTTCTACATCACCTACTCTATGAAATCTTGTGCATTTGACCTCAGTTTCTTTAACTGTAAAATGCAGGAAAATTGATGCCACAAACAATTGTGATGTTAATTGAGTCAAATTTTTATATAATGGTATTGCCTGTTTGCATTTTGATTTTCTTCAGCTTCCCCATTTAATAAAATTATTTGATCTATAATCTGTCTTGATTATATGATCCTTTTTTTCAACTCTGAGGTTCTGTAAATTAAAACAGAAAGTTGCAGAAATCACAGACAAAACCAACTTGCTAATATTTCCTTGTTATTTATTGGCCCTCAGAATAGAGTTAAGAGGATTTCTTAAAAGGCAGAGTGCAAGTAAAATAAGTGGATTAACTTACTATATCATGTGAAATCATTTCCTTTTTATATTCTGTACTCCCAAGTAGGGAATGAAAAGTAATCAATGCAGAAACTTCAAATATAACAAAGATAAGTTGTTATTTACTCAAATTCCAATGTCTTTGTGCAACTTTCATTTACCTCAGTTCTCCTCTTTAGCCACTTTCCATAAAACCAATTTAAATAAAATGCACAGAAAGCCAGTTCTTTGACTTTGTAGGCTACATATGCATTATACACTGAATGCCCAGGTAGAAAGAAAGAGAAGCCTGGGAAGTGGGGACTGTTTCTTAAGAAGATAGTCTTGAAACCTGCTTCCGCAAGGAGGCTGATCCCTTTTCCTGGCCTCCTAATAAAGGATACTTCCCACGGCTATTTTTTTGCCTCTGAATTCAGGCAAGCAGGAAGATTGTTTAATCCAGTGTGTCCCAAACCCTGTTGTGGATCCAAATCACTTGGGAGTGACTCTATGTATGTGTGTGTGTGCACACGCATGTGTGTCTGTGTGTGTGTGTACGAAACTACAGATCCCCTGGCCCAACTGCAAAGATATTAATGAATGGCGAGGACCTGAAAATTAGCATTTTCAACAGCTTTCCAGGTGATTCTGATGCAACAGATCCACAGACCAGCCATCAACAAACCACACATTTTACAGATGGGGAAAGGGAGACCAAGAATGACTGAATACACTTGCTCAAGGTCACATAGGTGTGCTTCCAGTGAAGACTAAAACAACTCCTTTTTTCTTCTGATTTGATGATCAATGACGTAGCTTCAACATAATCAAATCTTCAATGTGGAGGTGTTCATCCTTCCTGGAGAGACAAACTGAAGAAAGTTCTAGGATGCGGGAAGGACAAAGAAACAAAATGTTTAACATTGCACTTTGACACCATCTGAAAAAATTTTTTTCCAACTAATTTTGCTCTTTTGGATGACTGGTCTAAGTTCCATTTTGGCCAGCTTTCCCCACCTCACTTTTAATTTCATAGGTTTTACATACTGTCATGCAGTAGAGAACCTTTCGATAGTTAATGATTGGGCATGATTCACTATCAGCTGAATATTTATTAAAAGGACATGATGACTAAATGCAATGTGGTATCCTGAATCAGATCCTGGAATAGAGAAAAAAATGTCAATGACAAAACTAGTGAGATCCAAATGAAGTTTGTAGTTTAATAATAGTTATGTGTCAATGCCAATTTCTCAGTTTTGACAAATGTACCACTGTTATGCAAGATGTTAGCATTAGGGAGGAAATGGATGACAGGCATACAGGAACTCTGCAACTTCTCTGTAAATACAAAATGATTCCAAACAAAGTTTATTTTAAAAAGTAGTCTTAAGAACAGATTCAGAGCAGTCAAGAAACAATGAAAAATTGCTAATCAAAGTGCTGACTCTTTCACACATTGGGGGAAAATTCTTTAGGGAGGTGACTCCTTGATTTGTGTGAAAAACCTATTTAGGAGAAAAAGCCTGTTATATCCCAGAAAGGTGACCTGGCTGAGTTGGGGAGGGGCATTTTAATTTCAAGAGAATCAAATAGGGATTTTTTTTCTTTGACAGCACATTTTTTTTTTTTTTTTTTTTTTTTTTTTGGTGCAATTTTCATTGAGGTAATTGTATTAGGCCATTCTTGCATTGTTTTGAAGAACCATCTGAGACTGGGTAATTTATAAAGAAAAGAGGTTTAGTTGGCTCACAATTCTTCAGGCTGAACAGGAATCATGGCACTAGACATCTGCTCCACTTCTGATGAGGACTCAGAAAGCTTACAATCATGGCAGAAGGCGAGGGGAGAGCAAGCACGTCACATGGTGAAAGCAGGAGCGAGAGAGAGAAAGAGTGAGAGGGATAGGTGCCACACACTTTTCAATGACCAAATCTCTTGAGATTCACTCACTATCTCAAAGACAGCACCAAACCATAAGAGATATGCCCCCGTGATCCTAACACCTCCCACCAGGCCCCACCTCCAGCATTGGGAATTATAATTCAACATGAGCATTGGACAGGGAAAAATATCCAAACTATATCACCATTTAAGTAATCAACAAAGACTGGAATCACCTCATAAGGGGGATTGTATGGAGTAGGCTACAGTGAATAAACAGCTTAATATGAAGGAAGATTATATTACTCACCTGCAATTTTTAAAAAGTAATATTTCACAAAGTTAGCCATTCTCATTGGGTTAGATTGGCCCACATTGGAGAAAGGGCCTTCACTTCATGCTATAAGATGTGAGGAGGCTCAAGAGTCTTCAAACCTCATGCCCTCCTCCCATCTTCTTACTACAGTACCTGAAGCATCCCCCATAGTTCATTCTTATTCAATAAATATCTACTGAGTACATTAATAATAATAGCTAAAACCTATGGAACAATTACTATGGGCCAGGTGATTTACATGGATTCTCTTCATTCTCACAACAAAGATAGGAGGCATGGATGAAGCCTTATCTTTGCTTCTACAAGTGGTGAAACTGACTCAGGCTGGCAAAGAAACTTGTCTGAAGTCAGATTGGAAGTATGTGGCAGAGCTGGATGTTGAGCCTGTTTTTATCTGAATCTCTAACTTTGGACCATAATAGTGAAATGCATAGCACCGCAGTGAACTATGCCACAGGGGCAGAGGGCAAATGGCGAAGAGGGAAGATTGTCTGTGTGACAGTGGGAGTAAGGAACAAGGGGCAGCATGGTTGGCTGGAGTCATAGATTTGAGAACCAACCACAGAGTGATACCAGGTCATCTAAGTCATGGGAAAAGAAAACATCTGTGAGGGAAAGGAGAGACAAGATGTGGACGGACAGTCTTGAAGACACCCACATGTAGGTGGCAGGAATGGAGGAGTGCATTAGGGAAATGGTGTCAGAGAAGGTACATATTGGAATCCTAAATGCAAAGAGAATTCCAAGCAGTCATCAAATGCTTCTGAGAGGTGAAATGTGAAGGAGAACTGCCAAGAGGAAGTGGCATTCACAGCCGAGACGTTCCCTTATGTCATTGGAAAGCAGGCCAGTAGGATGAGGGCGTCAGCTCCAGACTCAGAGGGCAAAGGAGGCAGGGAGGGGTGAGCAAGTAGAGGGAGCAAGGATGGGGTGCGTGTCTTGTCATTTGTTGTGGAAGGTAAGCAGAGAGGAAAGATGATGCAATTTAAGGATTTTGGGAGTTGAGAAGCTCTGAGAGGTGAAGGATCTACCATCATGTGAGAGAGGGATGAGATGCAAGGAGGAGATGCAGCAGGAGCCAGAGCTCGCAGGATGGGGAGGGATTGGAGACACAATGAGCAGAGGAGGAAGCAACAGTTATTCCAGTTGGGGTTTGGGTGCATCTGTGGAAAGGTGTGCTCAATAGACCTGTTCCTCTCTCAGAGAACATTCCTTCCCCTTCCTGTTCTTCACTCTCTTCTGTCTCCTGGTTTCTGCATAAGACAGGCAGGTTCAGAACTGTCACTGCAATCTGGGGTAGAGAGGACTCTAAGCAGCTGGGGTAGCCTGAGGGCACTGTCCACCTATGAGTGGCATCAGAGGGTTGCGGCCAAGACAGTTGTTGTCCCTGGTTCCCATTCGGGCCCTGTTTCAGATCAGCAGGTGCGATTTCACCAAGGGGCTCTGCTTTTAGTCTTTTACTAACACCACAAAATCACATTATCCCACTGTTCATTAGATTACTTTCTCTAATATTATAATCACAATTGTATACCCACATATACGTCACCATTCACTTAGGGTAATCAGTTTTAATGACACTCATTTCAGTTTCTTTTATAAATCACATGCTTTTATGAGATAATGGAGGAGAAACATCTAATTTTGATCTAAGACAAATGAAAAGTGAATGCACGTGTTCTTTAATGTATTTTCTTTGGCTCATCTTGTCCATTACTTAAAGAGGAAAGAATATTTCCTGGTTTCTTTTTTAGAACTAAACGAGGCAAAAGTACAGTGGATTTTGAATACCAAAGCATTAGCTGTAATGTACTGCAAACAAATAATAAACACAACTCACCCTTAGTGGGTTTTGCACAAATCTCAATTGACTAGAAACCAGTGATTGTGAACTACATGGGTCATATCCTCCTAATGTATTAAGAAGGAATACTACACCCTCTTTATGTAAGCAGAATCAAACTCTGAGCCTGCTGTGTTGTCTGCAGAAAATAGAATAAAATGTCTTTCATCTAGCAAACATATACTGAATTCCTATTATGCACCAGGCAATGTACAGAGATAGATAAAGCACATTCCCTGATCTTCAGCAGATGCATGTTCTAGTTGAGGAAGCAGGCGTATTCACAGATTCACCCACTAGGTTGCTCTAAGTCCAGGATAAAGGCAATTACAAGGTGAAATGGGAACGTCAAGGAGGAAGTATTATCTGTGGAGTGTGTCTGTGTGTGTAGAGTGGTGGGGTTGGTCAGAGAGTCTCGCAGAATCTGTGGTGATAGTGTTTGAGCTAAGTCTGTCCCGATGAACCCCCAGGGAGAGAAGAGGAAGAAGGATATCTTGCCAGTCTTTCTGCATTTATAGAATGCTCTCCTCTTTGCCCTAGGGCTTACTTTTCTCCAAAACCAAACACAAACTCAGTATGGCATAAGAAGCTCTATAAAACGTGGTCCCAGACTCCCTTTAGGACCCTTTTTGGTCACCTACTCTATGTCACACTCTACTTCTCTATTTCTAGAATGCACTCTTTGATGGTTCCTTTCTTTTGCATGGACGATTCCCATCACCGACAATACTCATCTGCCTGTTTTCAGCTTGGCAAGATGACCTTTGTTGATGTAGTACCCAGAGCACCTTAGTAATAACCCTGGCTGCCACCATGTTCTCCCTGGTGGAGACAGGTTGATCAGCTTAATGAGCATGAAACACTCCCTGTCTTCAGACTGAGTTGATGGGATGTCGTCCTGCTGCCTGGGTCTTTACTGTGGAAAGACGGCTCCTAAGCATGTACTCACTCTCATTTGCAGACATTTTGGAGCTTTTTGGTATTAGCCTTCCAAACCAACTACTGTGGGGGAAACTGAGGTAGAATGATACTTTCCTCTGGTCTTATCACAGATAGGCACATTATAATTTTCTGTTAAGATTGCCCCACAATTAAGCCTTATATTTTGTTCCTCTATTTATCAAAATTGCCTTCTGTTAAGTGAAGATTTGGCCCTTATTACAAAAAGAAATCTGATACCTTTCAATATTGCCCATTAAGCCTCTCCTGAATGAATGCAAACGTTGGGACTAAGGCCTATTTATTGTCTTGTTCATTTCAGCTTTAATTCTAGGTGACCCCTTATGTCCTCTTCAGCATTTGCCAGAACAGAATTAAAACACAATAAGTTAAATACCATGGAATTCATACAAAATGCATAGAAGAAGAAGACTGAAATGAAGCCTTTTGAAGGAATGTTATTCCCCACTGTAATAGCTTTTACTTCTGTTAAGAATTAGTACATGATGGCTCCCACAATTGAATGAATTACATAAATGCTAATGTCAACATCAAACATAATTTAGAAGAGATATGGAGAAGCATTTTCTGTTTTTAAATGCCAAAACCATTTCTCATTCATCAGGTAATAATTTTTCAATTTTGTTTTCAAAAATATAGTACATTGTCAGTGCTACTGAAGTCATCATTGATTTTGCAGCTATGAAACCATGGAAAGCCAAAGAAACTTCATTATAAGATGGAATTTGAAAACACGAATAAGACACCACTTCCCCAATAACCACAAAATCAATAGATGTCCATAGCGGACGGAGCTGAACCATACATCTACTACATAATCTTGGTCTCGGATGAATGCCAGATGGCAATGAAGTAGGTCTTAAGTGACCACCAAGGGCTCAAATGGGTTGCTTTATTTAAAAAATGATGCCTTCAATTAAATGTCAAAGATAATTACATGGGAAACATCAGAGACCTTCAGAAGGAGGGCAGAAAGATTACATTCCACTAACCTAACACTCCATTACCAAACTTTCCATCTTTTGGAGTTTTGACAGAAACTTAGTTGTTCCAGGAGAGAATGGCACTCCACATTCATGGAAAAGCACAAGAAAGAGGCTTTAGACTCTTTTTTCTCTAAACTTCTCTTCTCGCTTCATTTCATTCAATTGATCTTCAATCACTGATACTCTTTCTTCCAGTTGATCGAGTTGTTACTGAAGCTTGTGCATTTGTCACGTAGTTCTCCTGTCATGGTTTTCATCTCTATCAGGTTGTTTATGGACTTCTCTGCATTGGTTATTCTAGTTATCCATTCGTCAGATCGTTTTTCAAGGTTTTTAGTTTCTTTGTGCTGGGTTCGTAGTTATTCGTTTAGCTCAGAGAAGTTTCATCAACTGAAGCCTTCTTCTCTCAACTCATCAAAGTCATTCTCCGTCCAGCTTTGTTCCGTTGCTGGCGAGGAGATGCATTCCTTTGGAGAAGAAGAGGTGCTCTGATTTTTTGAATTTTCAGCTTTTCTGCACTGCTTTCTCCCATCTTTGTGATTTTATCTACCTTTGGTCTTTGATGATGGTGACGTACAGATGGGGTTTTGATGTGGATGTCCTTTCTGTTTGTTAGTTTTCCTTCTAACAGTCAGGACCCTCAGCTGCAGGTCTGTTGGAGTTTGCTGGAGGTCCACTCCAGTTAGGCTACTCTCAGTTAGGCTCTCCCAGTTAGGCTACTTGGGGCTCAGGGACCCACTTGAGCAGGCAGTCTGTCCATTCTCAGATCTCAGCCTCCGTGCTGGGAGAATCACTACTCTCTTCAAAGCTGTCAGACAGGGTCATTTACATCTGCAAAGGTTACTGCTGCATTTTGTTTAGCTATGCCCTGTCCCCAGAGGTGGAGTCTACAGAGGCAGGCAGACTTAAGAGCAACTCCAAGACACATAATTGTCAGATTCACCAAAGTTGAAATGAAGGAAAAAATGTTAAGGGCAGCCAGAGAGAAAGATCTGGTTACCCACAAAGGGAAGGCCATCAGACTAACAGCAGATCTCTTGGCAGAAACTCTACAAGCCAGAAGAGAGTGGAGGCCAATATTCAACATTCTTAAAGAAAAGAATTTTCAACCCAGAATTTCATATCCAGCCAAACTAAGTTTCATAAGTGAAGGAGAAATAAAATATGTTACAGACAAGCAAATGCTTAGAGATTTTGTCACCACCAGACCTGCCCTACAAGAGATCCAGAAGGAAGCACTAAATGTGGAAAGGAACAACTGGTACAGCCATTGCAAAAACATGCCAAAATGTAAAGACCATCGATGCTACGAAGAAACTGCATCAACTAATGAGCAAAATAACCAGCTAATATCATAATGACAGGATCAAGTTCACACATAACAATATTAACCTTAAATGTAAATGGACTAAAAGGTCCAACTAAAAGACACAGACTGGCAAATTGGATAAAGAATCAAGACCCATCAGTTTGTTGTATTCAAGAGACCCATCTCACATGCAGAGACACACATAGGCTCAAAATAAAGGGATGGAGGAAGATCTACCAAGCAAACAGAAAACAAAAAAAGGCAGGGGTTGCAATCTTAGTCTCTGATAAAACAGACTTTAAACCAACAAAGATCAAAAGAGACAAAGAAGGGCGTTACATAATGGTAAAGGGATAAATTCAACAAGAAGAACTAACTATCCTAAATATATATGTATCCAATACGGGAGCACCCAGATTCATAAAGCAAGTCCTAGAGACTTACAAAGAGACTTAATAATAATAATGGGAGACTTTAACACCCCACTGTCAACATTAGACAGATCAACGAGACAGAAAGTTAACAAGGATATCCAGGAATTGAACTCAACTCCACACCAAGTGGAACTAATAGACATCTACAGAACTCTCCACCCCAAATCAACAGAATATACATTCTTCTCAGCACCACATCACACTTATTCCAAAATTGACCACATAGTTGGAAGGAAAGCACTCCTCAGCAAATGTAAAAGAACAGAAATTTTAACAAACTGTCTCTCAGACCACAGTGCAATCAAACTAGAACTCAGGACTAAGAAACTCAATCAAAACCACTCAACTACATGGAAACTGAACAACCTGCTCCTGAATGAGTACTGGGTACATAATGATACGAAGGCAAAAATAAAGATGTTCTTTGAAACCAATGAGAACAAAGCTACAACATATCAGAATCTCTGGGACACATTTAAAGCAGTGTGTAGAGGGAAATTTATAGCACTAAATGCCCATAAGAGAAAGCTGAAAAGATCTAAAATTGACACCCTAACATCACAATTAAAAGAACTAGAGAAGCAAGAGCAAACACACTCAAAACCTAGCAGAAGGCAAGAAATAACTAAGAGCAGAACTGAAGGAGATGGAGACATAAAAAATCCTTCAAAAAATCAATGAATCCAGGAGCTGGTTTTTTGAAAAGATCAACAAAATTGATAGCTGCTAGCAAGACTAACAAGAAGAAAAGAGAGAAGAATCAAATAGATGCAATAAAAAATGATAAAGGGGATATCACCACCTACTCCACAGAAATACAAACTACCATCAGAGAATACTATAAACACCTCAATGCAAATAAACTAGAAAACTTAGAAGAAATGGATAAATTCCTAGACACATACACTCTCCCAAGATTAAACCAGGAAGAAGTTGAATCCCTGATTAGACTGATAGCAGGCTCTGAAATTGAGGCAATAATTAATAGCCTATCAACCAATAAAAGTCCAGGACCAGACAGATTCACAGTTGAATTCTACCAGAGGTACAAGGAGGAGCTGGTACCATTCCTTCTGAAACTATTCCAATCAGTAGAAAAAGAGGGAATCCTCCCTAACTCTTTTTACGAGACCATCATCATCCTGATACCAAAGTCTGGCAGAGACACAGCAAAAAAAGAGAATTTTAGACCAATATCCCTGATGAACATCGATGCAAAAATCCTCAATAAAATACTGGCAAACTGAATCCAGCAGCACATCAAAAAGCTTATCCACCATGAGAAAGTGGGCTTCATCCCTGGGATGCAAGGCTGGTTCAACATATGCAGATCAATAAACGTAATCCAGCATATAAACAGAACCAAAGACAAAAACCACATGATTATCTCAATAGATGCAGAAAAGGCCTTTGACAAAATTCAACAGCCCTTCATGCTAAAAAGTCTCAATAAACTAGATATTGATGGAACATATCTCAAAATAATAAGAGCTATTTATGACAACCCACAGCCAATATCATACTAAATGGGCAAAAACTGGAAGCATTCCCTTTGAAAACTGGCACAAGACAGGGGTGCCCTCTCTCACCACTCTTATTCAACATAGTGTTGGAAGTTCTGGCCAGAACAATCAGGCAAGAGAAAGAAATCAAGTGTATTCAATTAGGAAAAGAAGAAGTCAAATTGTCCCTGTTTGCAGATGACATGATTGAATATTTAGAAAACCTCATCGCCTCAGCCCAAAATCTCCTTAAGCTGATAAGCAACTTCAGCAAGGTCTCAGGATACAAAATCAATGTGCAAAAATCACAAGCATTCGTATACACCAATAACAGACAAACAGAGAGCCAAATCATGAATGAACTCCCATTCACAATAGCTTCAAAGAGAATAAAATACCTAGGAGTCTAACTTACAAGGGATGTGAAGGACATCTTCAAGGAGAAGCCCAAACCAATGCTCAATGAAATAAAAGAGGACATCAACAAATTGAAGAACATTGCATGCTCATGGATAGGAAGAATCAATATTGTGAAAATGGCCACACTGCCCATGGTAATTTATAGATTCAATGCCATCCCCATCAAGCTACCAATAACTTTCTTCACAGAATTGGAAAAAACTACTTTAAAGTTCATATGGAACTAAAAAAGAGCCTGCATTGCCAAGTCAACCCTAAGCCAAAAGAACAAAGCTGGAGGCATCACGCTACCTGACTTCAAACTATACTACAAGGCTACAGTAACCAAAACAGCATGGTACTGGTACCAAAACAGAGATATAGACCAATGGAACAGAACAGAGCCCTCAGAAAAAATACCACACATCTACAACCATCTGATCTTTGACAAACCTGACAAAAACGAGAAATGGGGAAAGGATTCCCTATTTAATAAATGGTGCTGGAAAAACTGGCTAGCCATAAGTAGAAAGTTGAAACTGGATCCCTTCCATACTCCTTATACAAAAATTAATTCAAGATGGATTAGAGACTTGTATGTTAGACCTAAAACCATGAAAACCCTAGAAGAAAACCTAGTCAACACCATTCTGAACACAGGCATGGGCAAGGACTTCATGTCTAAAACACCAAAAGCAATGGCAACAGAAGCCAAATTGACAAATGGGATCTCATTAAACTAAAGAGCTTCTGCACAGCAAAAGAAACTACCATCAGAGTGAACAGGCAACCTACAGAATGGGAGAAAATTTTTGCAATCTACTCATCTGACAAAGGGCTAATATCCAGAACCTACAAAGAACTCAAACAAATTTGCAAGAAAAAAACAAACCCCATCAAAAAGTGGGCAAAGTATATGAACACACACTTCTGAAAAGAAGACATCTATGCAGCCAATAGACACATGAAAAACTGTTCATCATCACTAGCCACCAGAGAAATGCAAATCAAAACCACAATGAGATACCATCTCATGCCAGACAGAATGGCAATCATTAAAAAGTCCAGGAAACAAGAGGTGCTGGGGAGGATGTGGAGAAATAGGAACACTTTTACACTGTTGGTGGGACTGTAAACTAGTTCAACCATTGTGGAAGACAGTGTGGCGATTTCTCAAGGATCTAGAACTAGAAATACCATTTGACCCAGCCATCCCATTACAGGATATATACCCAAAGGATTATAAATCATGCTGCTATAAAGACAGATGCACACGTATGTTTATTGCAGCACTATTCACAATAGCAAAGACTTGGAACCAACCCAAATGTCCATCAGTGACAGACTGAATTAAGAAAGCATGGCACATATACACCATGGAATACTATGCAGCCATAAAAAAGGATGAGTTCATGTCCTTTGTAGGGACATGGATGCAGCTGGAAACCATCATTCTCAGCAAACTATTGCAAGAACAGAAAACCGAACACTGCATGTTCTCACTCATAGGTGGGAACTGAACAATGAGATCACTTGGACACAGGAAGGGGAACATCGCACACCAGGGCATGTTGTGGGGTGAGGGGAAGGGGGAGGGATAGCATTAGGAGATATACCTAATGTAAATGACAAGTTAATGGTACACCAACATGGCACAGGTATACATATGTAACAAACCTGCATGTTGTGCACATGTACCTTAGAACATAAAGTATAATTAAAAAAAAATAAAGAAAGAGGCTTTAGAGCAAATATCACTTTCCCAATAATACGGGGGTGATTTAAGGTCACAAAAGTGTGAAATGGCAGAATTTTTCTGCTTTTGATCTCAGCCAACACCTAGACCCCTGTTAAAATTTTGAACCTGGACATCATTCTTACAGCAAAAACAAAAATAAAATATTCCAAGAATCACATCCCTTCACTCTAGAACTGACAGACCCTTTTTCTGCCATTTTCATTGGATTCATTTCTCCCCCTCCTCCTAGTCCCACTAACCATCCATTATTGGTGAAATATCTAGGAGCTATGACTTCAGGCTGCAGTCTTTGGGCATCATGTAAGTGATTGGGGTCCCCCGGTGGCTTGGAGGACCCTGATGTTTGCCCTCTAGATTTATTTGTGAAGTGTTGGGCTAGACCCAGCCTAATCCCTGTTCACAGCTAGGCCTGCTAAAGAAGACTGGAAAGAAGTTGTACTTAGTGGAGTCAGTCAGAAGTTTGTCCACTACCCTCGGAAAAAACAAAAAGAAGGTTGTTACTATCACCAGCTCTGGGCCAGTCAAAGCAAATTTAAGAAGCTGGAAACATTTGTCTTTGGAGCTCCATTGACTATGTTAGAGACCCCCATTTTTTCCCTCTGTGTTCTAGGTCTAGATACCCTAGAAAACACCTTAAATTATAAAGTCATATTTTCCAAACTCTTTCAGGGACTGCTAGATCAATGAGATATTAATAGGCATTTTGTGAACAATGAATTCCCTGACAAGTATGTTTAAGAAACTCTTTTTTCCTTTGGGAGGCCGAGTTGGGCGGATCACGAGGCCAGGAGATCGAGACTATCCTGGCTAACATGGTGAACTTCTGTCTCTACAAAAAATGCAAAAAATTAGTGGGATATGGTGGCGGGCACCTGTACTCCCAGCTACTCAGGAGGCTGAGGCAGGAGAATGACATGAATCCGGGAGGCAAAAGTTGCAGTGAGCCGAGATCGTGCCACTGCACTCCAGCCTGGGGAACAGAGTGAGACTCTGTCTCAAAAAAGAAAAAAAAGAAAAAAAAGAAACTTTTTTTTTTTTTTTTTTTTTTGAGACGGGATCTTGCTCTGTCACCCCGGCTGGAGTGCAGTGGTGCAATCACAGCTCACTACAGCCTTGAACTTCTGGGCTCAAGTGATTCTCCTGACTCAGCTTCCCAAGTAATTGGGACTACAGGCACATGCCACCATGCCCAACTAATTTTTAGATTTTTTGTAAAGACAGAGTCTCACTACATTGTCCAGGTTGGTTTCGAACTACTGGGCTTAAGCGATCCTCCCTCCTCAGCCTCCAAAAGATAACAAGCTTGAGCCACTGTACCTGGCCAAGAAACTCTTTAAAAAAAAAGAAAATTATTTTAGTTTTAGGAGTACACACACAGGTTTGTTATACAGGTAAACAGCATGTCACAGGGGTTTGTTGTACAAATTATTTTGTCACCCAGGTAATAAGCATAGTACTCAACAGGTAGTTTTTTGATCCTTTCCTTCCTCCTGTCCTCCTCCCTCAAGTAGGCCCTGGTGTCTATTGTCCCCTTCTTTGTGTCCATGCGTTCTTGTTGTTTAGCTACCACTTATGCAAGTAAGTGGTATTTGGTTTTCTGTTCCTGCATAAATTCACTCAGGATAATGGCCTCCAGCTCCATCCATGTTGCTGAAAAGGACATGATCTCATTCTTTTTTATGGCTGCATAGTATTCCATGGTGTATATGTACCACATTTTTTTCAATCCAGTCTATTATAGTTGGGCATTTTGCTTGATTCCATGTTTTTGCTGTTGTGAATAGTGCTGCAATGAACAGAAGCATGCATATGTCTTTATGGTGGAATGATTTATATTTCTTTGAGTATATGCCCAAAATGGGATTACTAGGCGAGAAACTTTTTATAATGTGCTATGTCCCCCTATCGGAAATGTACAATGTCAATTAGCAATAAAGATTCTGAGAAGCCCTGCAATTACAAATACCTGTCTCTTTTATTTAACTCAGTTTTTCCTATATTTCTTCATCCATGAAGCACTTTCTTCACATAATAGCTGATAATGTATTGCAAAACTACTATTCCATGAAGTTCAATTGTAGATTAAGAGGAAGTTCCCAAAGACATGCAAACATTTTGATACCACTTGGAAATTTTGTAGGGGTTGGCATCTTATCACAGATTTGTGACTTTGAGTAACTCATCTGTGTAGCAATGTAACTTTCTCTATAACTGATCTCAACCTGTTCACGAATCCCCATTTCCACTGATGAAGAAATTACTAAACCCTGCCTCTTTAAGATGACTCATTCTTTTCTGGTTAAAAACTTAATTTCTTTTGGGTAAATAATTACTCATTTGGCTCCACATTCAGCTAGTGCATTTCAAGTTTAATATCCTTGTCAGTTTGGGCAGGGTAGTGCATGCCTGTAGTCTCAGCTACTCAGGAGGCTGAGGCAGGAGGATCCCTGGAGCCCAGGAGTTTGAGGCCTGACTGCGCAACATAGGGAGATCTCCATCTATAAATACACACACACACACACACACACACACACACATATACGCATGCACACACAAACACACACCTATCAAGGCCCTTCTCAACTCAAGAATTTTCTTCCCCCACCACACTTCCTACTTTCCTTACCCCCTTTTCCCAACTCTTTTTCTCTTCTTCCACTTTCTCCTCTTCTTCCCCTCTCCTCTTTTCTTCTTTCTCCTCCTTGAGGACTGCAGTTTTGTAGGAAGCAATTCCCCTGTACGGGCAGCTGTTTTGCCACATTGCATGCCCAGAGCAGTGTATGTCATTGAGACCATTGTATTCTTCAGAAACACGTAAGGAAATCATGTTAATTATTTTGATTTTCTGCTGAGAAAAGTGTATCTTAGAGGAAAAATATCAGAGTGACTGGACACTCTCATGATTTCAGGTAATTATAAGAAATAAACAAAAATCTCTTAAAAATTTGCTTTAATATAGGCTGGGCATGGTGGCTCAGGCCTGTAATCCCAGCACTTTGGGAGGCCGAGGTAGGAGGATTGCTTTAGTCAAGACCAGCCTGAGCAACATAGTGAGACCTCATCTCTACAAAAAATAAATTTGCTGGGCATGGTGGCATTAGCTAGTAGTCCCAGCTGCTCCAGAGGCTGAACTGTGAGGATTACTTGAGTCCAGGAGTGCGAGGTTGCATTGAGCCTTGATCACACCAGTGTACTGCAGCCTGGGTGACAAAGCAAGACTGTCTCAATAAAAATTTTTGCTTTAGGCGGGGCACGGTGGCTCACGCCTGTAATCCCAGCACTTTGGGAGGCCGAGGTGGGTGGATCACCTGAGGTCAGGAGTTTGAGACCAGCCTGGCCAACATTGTGAAACCCCGTCTCTACTAAAAATACAAAAATTATCTGGGCATGGTGGCATACTCCTGTAATTCCAGCTACTCAAGAGGCTGAGGCAGGAGAATCGCTTGAACTCGGGAGGTGGAGGTTGCAATGAACCAAGATCATGCCATTGCACTCCAGCCTGGGTGACAGAGTGAGACTCCCTCCCCCACAAAATTTTTTTTTTTTTTTGCTTTAATATAGAAAGTATAGCAAAACTCATCACATTGAATATTTCATGGACATCAACCATAATGCCACACCATTGCAGGGAAGTTGAGAAACATTATTTGTAATTATTTTTCATTTTATCGTAGGAAGCTTTAATCCAATTTCTTTATACAGCTGGTAAAAAGCTCTGTGTATCTAAGATGACACCAGCAGATTGAACAATAGAGAAGGTAACTGAGTTTTGCATATGAAGACAAACTAAACTAACCCACAGGAATCTGTTATTTATATGATGTAGGATCTGGCTTCGTTATTCTGTAAAATGCTTGCTATTTGTGTTCATATTTTTTTTCTGTTCTGTAGGGGTTTTCAGGAAGTAAGTTAACAAACACCTGTTGTTTTAAGAAAATTATTTAAAATTGATTTTTGTGTGTATAGGCCAACTACTGCAGCAGGTATTGAACCCATGTTTTTCTTTCATCCTGTTCACATAATCAACTAAGAGATCTAAACCTCTGTCCTCAAGTGGGGAGGAAACTGCAAAGGATGATGGTAGGGAAGTGTAAAGTCAGTCACCACCACACCACGGGGGATCTCTCTTTTCTAAAATAATCTCTCTAATAGATACACTTTGTCAATTAAAATCTAGGAGAACATGGCCAGGGGTATTGGCTCATGCCTGTAATCCCAGCACTTTGGGAGGCCGAGGTGGGTGGATCACTTGAGGTCAGGAGTCCGAGATCAGCCTGGTCAACATGGTGAAACTCTGTCTCTACTAAAAGTACAAAACTTAGCTGGGCATGGTGGCGAGTGTCTGCAATCCCAGCTACTGGGGAGGCTAAGACATGAGAATTGCTTGAATTCAGGAGGCAGAGGTTGTAGTGAGCCAAGATCATGCCACTACACTGCAGCCTGGGCAACACACAGGGAGACACCATCTTAAATAAAAATGTAGGAGAACATAACAAGGCAGATGAAGAAAATCTATCTACAATATTCAATAAGTTGCATGGATTTTGGAGTAGAAATGTTTTTGTACTCACAAACCTATGTAGTCATCTGAGATTCATGTGTTTAAAGAAGTGGCAATGTTAACTGAGAGATGGATAAAGTGAGAAAATCCTGCTTACTCCAGGTGGGTGTCTCACCTGCCTAACCAAACACTGGACAAAGATCTCAATGGCCAGGCTCTTCCCCACTCATCAGAAGTAAAGACTTGAAACTGATTTTCAGAACATTGTCTCTTCATATAATGATGCTTAACTGTTGTTCTGAAAGCTCTGAAGTTTGAGCTGAACCTGGTAATCAGTATAGATCATGTTGAATACCCAAGACTTAGGGTTCAGAGTGACTTGGATGCCCATCCCACCTGATATGGTTTGGATCTGTGTACCAACCAAATCTAATATAGAATTGTAATCCCCAGTGTTGGAGGTGGGGCCTGGTGGGAGGTGATTGGATCATGGGGGTGGTCCTTCATGAATGGCTTAGCACCATACCCTCAGTGCTGTTCTCATAATAGTGAGTGAGTTATCTTGAGATCTGGTTGTTTAAAAATGCATACGCATACCACCTCCCCCCTCTCTCTTGCTCCTACTCTACCATGTGAAAAGCCTGGATCCCCTTTCACCTTCCTTCATGATTGCAAGTTTCCAGAGGCCTCCCCAGAAGCCGAGCAGATAGCTTCATGTTTCCTGTACAGTCTGTGGAACTGTTAGCCAATTAAACTTCTTTTCTCTATAAATTACCCAGTTTCAGGTATTTCTTTATAGCAACGTGAGAATGAACTAATACACCACCTCTGTAGCTGGCCAGCTCTCTGAACCTGGGCAAGTGGTTTAACCTCAGTTTTGTCATTTTTTAAAATGGGGATAACAAGAGTAACTTTTTTTGTTGTAACAACTCATTTAGGTAAGGAATGCAAATCCCTGAGCACTTAGGAACATGTCAATATGTTAGCTAGTGGAGAGCAGTAGGGAGTAGCAGTGGGTCCCACCGAAATCTGTGTATATGGATCCTTGATAAACTCCAAAGCCCAGGGCTACTTTGGGATTATTGGAACCAGTACAAACCCGAGTCACTCTGAAGACAGGCCTAGGTCCGTTCCCTAGTGAGACGGCAGTCCCAGGTCCACACCTCCAGGAGGACAAGCAGCCTGAATGATCAATGGCTTTGCTTTTACTGTCTCTGAGGCCTAGATTACTTTTGGACTTAGAATCTATCTGTGGGACAGGGGTGGAAGCTGAAAGCCCCTTGAGTTTTATTGCAAAATTTATCATTCATGTTTACTTTTCTCTGGAGAAGACCCTTGATTTCATCGAATTCTCAAGCCTAGGTCTTTTCACAATCCGCAAAAGCTTGAGAAGGGCTGCTCTAGTCTCTTGAAGAATGATTTACTTCCTCCCTAGAGCTCTTATTTGGGGACACAGATCCCTTCATTATTCCCTACCCCAGCCCCAATGCTGTCTGTTCAAGCCTGCATTAGTCCATTTGCGTTGCTGTAAAGAAATACCTGAGACTGGATAATTTATAAAGAAAAGAGATGTATTATGGCTCGTGGTTCTGCAGGCTGTACAGGAAGCGTGGTGCCAGCATCTGCTTCTGGTGAGGGTTTCAGGAAGCTTACAATCATGGCGGAAGGTGAAGCGGGAGAAGGCATTGCGCAGTGAGGGAGGGAGCAAGAAAGACAGCAGGGAGGTGTCACACACTTTTAAACAACCAAATCTCACGTGAACTACCAGACCAAGAATTCATTCATCAGCTAGGGGATGGCGCTAGGCCATTCATGGGGGATCTGCCCCTGGCGTGACCCAAACACCTCCCACCAGGCCCCACCTCCAACAATGGGGATTACGTTTAAACACGAGATTTGCAGGGGGCAAGCATCCAAATCATCTCAATGCCCTATTCCTAGACCTGTTCCTCTGATTTTGTTTGTTCTCTTGGCATCAGCCTTACTCTCATCTCTAATCTGTCTTCTCTTAAACCTCTTTTCAAACTCTTTCCATCATTTTATCCAACCACATTTGTTCTGCCCCTGTGTCTCTGACAAACTGCTCTCTGCTGTCCCCTGCTGTTCAAACTGACAAGTTTTCTTATTTATGGTAACTACCTGGGCACTTTCCATTGAGAAATGGTTGGGGCCCAGTGAAGTGGCCCACGCCTGTAATCCCAGCAATTTGGGAGGCAAAGGCGGCGGATCACCTGAGGTCAGGAGTTCGAGACCAGCCTGGCCAACAGGGTGAAACCCTGTCTCCACTAAAAAATGCAAAAAATTAGCCGGGCGTGGTGGTGGGCGCCTGTAATCCTAGGTACTTGGGAGACTGAGGCAGGAGAATCTCTTGAACCTGGGAGGCAGAGGTTGCAGTGAGCCGAGATTGCTCCACTGCACTCCAGCCTGGGTGATAGAGTGAGATTGTCTAAAAAAAAAAAAAAAAGAGAGAGAGAGAGAGAGAAATGGTTGGTCACATGTGTAGTTCAAGAGGCTAGCAGTGTTGGCTTATTCCTGTGGGTATGTAATTACACTGTTCTACTTCCAGAACTCCAGAAAAGACCTTTGAAATGGAGGCAATTCTCCCACTGTTGGATGTCTGAGATGTCACATGTAGAGGAAGATAGGTTTTAACTGAAGATTCTGATCTATGTACAATGTCCATGAACAGAGGGGGATTATCACTCACCTACACATTAGTATCATCTATTGGGAGTTGAAAAGGTTGATTTGGTGCAAGAAGGGAAAAAGAGAGTACTGAGCCAGTAGGTAGGGGCAGTAGGGAGTAAATCCACAGGGGTGAGGTGGGTGGGGAAAGAGGTATGTAACAAAGGTCCACTTCTGACTTTCCCCTTTTATTCAGGGTCTATCTGGCCCTGAATTGTTGATTTGAACATATGAATGCTTCCTGCTTTGTCCCATCACTTTATCCCTAGCAATGAAGGGCATGGGGAAGAACAACGGGGCAGCTTTTTACCATCCAGCTCTAGCTACTTTGCCAAGAAGAGAATGGAGAGATGGGTGCATTTATGTTTACTGAGCACCTGATATCTGCCAGTTACTAGGAATGTCCACATCATATCAGCATTAATTATTGGAGGGGGTTTGAAATAACCCACTGAACAAAGCCACAGCATGCTAGGAGAGAAGGGAAACTAAGTCAGAAGAAAGCAGTTAGTGGGAATCAGCCAAAAGTCTCACTTAGGCATCCTGCTGTCTTCCTTATTATTTACTTTTCAGCAGATGGTGAAGCTAAGCATCAGAGTAAATGACTCTCCCAAGATCCCACAGTTGGTTTATGGTAGAGTTGTGTTTGGGTTCTCTTCTGTCAGAGAGAAGTCACATACCCTTCTTGTACCAATATGGTATACAAACTAGAGAAAAGAGGGATGTCTGACTTTGGGTATATCTGTAGGTACGCATCAGGTGTTAAACTGCAGGTACATACATTTCCAGAGGAACTCAATTATAAAGGGAAAGACCTTAAGATACAGTGTCTCATTCCTCCTTGGCAGCTGCATATATGGGGGAAAAGCAAAAGAAAAGAAAGAAAAAGAAAAGGAAAGGAAAGAACAAAGAAAAGAAAAGAAAAGAAAAGAAAGAAAGGCAAGACAGCTGAAAGGCATACATTTCTGGAGAGCTCAAAAGATAAAAATGATAGTCTCGCTTGGAATTTATCTTAATGAGCAAGACTCAATCAATGGAAAGTGACAGATGAGATAATTTAAAGTTCAAGTTTCCTTCTTCTGTTTCTTTGTGTAAAAGAGAACCAACTTTTTGATCATTTTTTGCTCAGCTGTAATATTCTGCTGCATAAAGAAGATTGAACACCGAATACCACATTAATATGTTATTGGCATCTTTCTTTTTTCATATCCTACATGTTGATTGTAAAACCGTCCAGGGAGACTGATAGCTGTAATATATTACAGTTCCTCAACTTCAAATTAATTTCATAACAGTACAGTTAAGAGCCAGATATGCTTTGCTCCAAGAAGTATCTCAAAGTAGGTAATATTCTTTTTCTCTGAAGCCCTGGGTCTGGTTATTTTATTTATTGGATCACCTATCTAGACTTTACTTCCTTATGATCCATTAGCTGCCTCAGTAATTACCACCATCTCTGAAATGTCCAAGCCCTGGTAAGTAGATTGAATGCCTCTCTGCACATGCCTCCAGGGTGAGCTGCACAAGCACAGTAGGAGCTGGTGAACTGTGTGGGGTGTAAAATCTATGTCTCTGCAATTCCTATTTCACATTCAGACCTCCAACTTGATTCAGTGGGTCTGTGTAGACACAGTTTAAACCAATGACCACATGAAGGAACAAGGCAAGGTGATGCCCAATGACTACAAGGGCCTTAGTTGAACTCATCAAAAGAATGTCCTCCTCCTCCCCTCTAGCCCAAATTCTCTTACCTGAAGAGAATGGATCAGAGCACTCTGTCCTTCTGTCTGTCATCTAGGGGCAGCAGTTGGAAGAAAGGGACATGATGATCTTTCTGTCTCACCTGTGGGTCTTGGAATCCCTTTAGCTGCCACAAAGGATCAAAAATGCGCCCCATTTTTCCACCCTTTTCTTTAGAGTTGTGCTGTCCAATATGGTAGCCGGTAGCCACTTGTGCCCATTTAAATGTAACTTACTTGAAATTAAATTCAATTAAAATTAAATTGATTAAAGTTAAGCTCCTCAGCTGGGTGCAGTGGCTCACACCTGTAATCCCAGCACTTTGGGAGCCTGAGGCAGGTGGATCACCTGAGGTCAGGAGTTCGAGACCAGCTTGGCCAACATGGTGAAACCCCGTCTCTACTAAAATTACAAAAAATTAGCTGGGCGTGGTGGTGGGCACCTATAATCCCAGCTACTTGGGAGGCTGAGGCAGGAGAATTCCTTGAACCCAACCCAGGAGGCAGAGGTTGCAGTGAGCTGAGATCGCACCATTGCACTACAGCCTGGGCAACAAGAGTGAAACGCTGTCTCAAAAACTAAAGCTAAAAATAAATAAATAAAATTAAATTAAACTCCTCAGTCACACTAGCCACATTTCAAGGGCTCAGTAGCTACATGCAGCTGGTGGCTATCATATTGAAGAGTGCAGATAAAGAATATTACCATCATCAAAGAAGGGTCTCTTTGACAACTCTGCCGTGGACCCCAAATGACTCTGATCTTGAAGGAAGAGCAGAATATCAATAATTGCAGAAAGGAGGGAGGACATTTCAGGACAGAATTTGCAAAAACGTTCATTGGTTTTGTGTGGTACAAAGCCCTTGAAAGAAGCAAATTTAAATATTGAGTTTTCTATAGTAGTCTCAATTTTGTAGGAATGTTCAGAAAGAATGAAGAGTATCCAAAAATGATGTATAATGCAACTATGTAAAGTAAAATTAAAAACGAGGTAGGGAAAGTGAAATAAAGGACTTTCCGTGGGTGTAAATGCATAATTAAATCTTTCCCCACATTTAAGTTCAGCTAAGTTTTTTTCCAGTGTTCTAATTGTTTTGTTTAGAAAATATGCTCACTGTAACTATGAAATTAATTTATTGTTATTATTAATCATCATCATCATCATCATCAAATTTCATACCCTGAGTTAACACGTACTTGTTCACTCAAATATTTTTAAGCACCTACTATGTATCAGAAATTCTTCTAGGCCTTTGGGATATATCAGTAAACTGGCTAAACTAAAGCTTCTGCATGCAGAAGCTTATATCCTAGTGGATAGAGATAGAAAGCAAACAATAAATACTGTAAGTTTGGTAAACATATGGAATATCTAAGAGTGATAAGTTCCATGAAATAATAGAGCACAGTACAGGATATCCATGGTGCGGATTGATAATGTTCATGCTGGGGCAGGCAGAGGGGTTAAGCATGTTCTCCTGGATCTTTACACAGGGCAGTGTCCTTATTTTATACATGTAGAAGATAAAGTTCAGGTTGACCAAAGTTTATGCAATTATACACACATATATCATACCATGTGCTGGTAAGCATGTGGCTTACATGCCACATGTAGGGGCAATATGGCAATATGGCAGTATCTATTGCCTTTAGTAATAGCACTAATTCTATTTCCAGCTTTCTGAATGAGTCAGAATAGGTTGGATTATATTGTGGCAATAAAGAACCCCAAATTCTTAGGGTATTATAACAGAAAAAAAGTGTATTTCTTGTTCAATCTATATGTACACATGTTCACCAAAAGTCCTGTTCATAGGATCACTATTCATAACAGCCCAGCACTTAAAATTAGGACAATGCCCACAAATATGAATAAATGTTGGGTGAATAAAATGTAGTGTATTCACACAATGGAATACTTCACAGCAATGAGAATGGATTAACTATAACCCTTTACAATATGGATGAATCTCATAAACATAATTTTGAATGAAGAAAGCCTGAGAGAGTAAATACTGTATGTGGTAGGCAGATTTCTAAGATGGTCCGCCAAGATTTCATGACCCTGGTGTACACAGACCGTCTCCCAGTCATTGAATCAAACACTAATCTAGCTACCACCGAAAAGGAATTTTGCACATGTAATTAAAGTCCCAAATCAGTTACCTTAAAATAGGGAGATTACCTAGGTGGGCCTGATTTAACCACATGAGTTCCTTTAAAAGCAAAGTATATTCCTGGACTGCTTGCAGAAGCAGAAGTCGGAGAGTTGAAGCTTGAGGGAGAGAAATTCTCTGTTGCTGGCTTGAAAGTAGAGGAGGCCTTGTGAGAAGGAATGTAGATGACCTCTAGTTGCTGAGTGTGACCCCTGGTTGATACCCAGCAAGAAAATAGAGACCTCCGTTCTTTAACTGCAAGGAAATGAACTCTGCCAACAACCAGTGAGCTTGGAAGAGGACCCCAGGCCCCAGATGAGATCACAGCCCTGGCTGATACCTTCATTTGAACCTCATAAGCCCCTAAGAAGGGAATCCACCCACACTGTGCCTGGAGTCTTGACCTACAGAAACTGTGAGAATAGATCTATGTTGTTTTAAGCTGCGGTATTTGTGGCAATTTGTTACATAGCAATATAAAACTAGTACACTCTGTGATTCGATTTATATAAAGTACAAAAGCAGGCCAAACTAATCTATGCTGATATAAATCAGAATAGCGGCCACTGGTGGGGATTTATTGACTGAAACAGGGCACAAGAGAGGCTTTTGAGGTGATGGCAGCATTTCTTGATATGAGGGCTAATTACATAAGTATGTTCAGTTTAGGTATGTTTCATCAATTGTACACTATGTTCACTTTTCCATGTGTATATTATAGTTCAATAAAACATCAAAAGCATACATCCAAAATATACATTTTCCTTTTAAAAAAACCCACAAAACAACATTCTTTATTTTAATATGTGTATTCATATGTGTACTTGGTTATAATAAAGGCCCCCCAAAACAAACTGAAAACAGCAGCTACCTCAGGGGAAGGGAATGGAATTGTATAGGGGTCAAGAGGAATTTTTGCACCTTCTATGATACTTGAACATTTACAAAGAGTTTCAGTCACGCCTTACTTGGATTATTAAAAACATGAAGGCAGAAAAGTATTAAAACGTATGTATAAACTGGGCATGGCGGTTCACACCTGTAATCCCAGCACTTTGGGAGGCCGAGGTGGGAGGATTGCTTGAGCCTAGAAGTTCTAGAACAGCCTGGGCAACACGGTGAAGCTCTGTCTCTACAAAATATACAAAAATTAGCCAGGCATAGTGGCATGCACCTGTAGTCCCAGCAACCCAGGAGGCTGAGGTGGGAGGATCACTTGAGCCCAGGAGCTCAACACCAGCCTGGGCAACATGTCAAAACCCTGCCTCTATGAAAAATACAAAACATTGGTCGGGCGTAGTGGCATGCACCTGTAGTCTCAGCTACTTGGGAGGCTGGTATGGGAGAATTGCTTGAGCCCAGGGAGGTCGAGGCTGCAGCGAGCCATGATTGTGCCACTGCACTTCAGCCTGGGCAACAGAGTGAGACCCTGTCTCAAAAAACAAAACAAAGCAATGAAAAAAAAAAACCATATGTATAGATCCAATGATGTATTTGAACAGGGTAACTCTTGTCTAGAGTGGGTATAAACATTCACCTAGGGCTGTGATTTGAAAGACATTAAGAAGTTCCCAGACATCTCTCCTGCTTTGTTTAATAACAGTAACTGCCATTTGTTGGATACCCATTCTCTGTAAGGGCCTATAAAAGGCCTTTTATGTATATTATCCTCTAGTATTACATACATACCTTACAAGATTGTTGATTAGTATCATACCCATTGTACAGAGACAGAGGAGGAAACTGAGGCACTGGTAGGCTAAGTGCTTGCCTAAGGCCACAGAGTTAGTAAAGAGCAGAACTGAGTTTCAAATCCTGGTCCGATCCTAGAGAGTGTGCTCTTTCCATTACAGTTGCCTGCTCCTTTAATGGCCTTATTGACTCTTACCCTGGTATAAATTATTCATTCATTAATTCTAAATGGAGCTTTGGGAAAGGGAATCATCTGAGTCCCGCACACCATGGTGGAAATGAGTGTTCCTCAGGTTACATTTTCCCTTATTGGCATTGCAGGGCACCTCCAGGTATGGTGGGAAGTTTGGGAGAGTGGGTCTAATATAGAAAGATGCCGTGTCCCAGAAAGAGTAGACTCGGACACTTCTCAATGCTCTCCAAGAGTGACTGGCTGCTCAGGGTTACCCAGTATCCCCCTGGGGGCTTGGCCCAGTGTAACTTCAAGCCACAGGCTTTGTTATGTGAATTTCAGTTTGCTCTCAATATGATCCAGCTTGTAGAGAATATATTAATAACCTTAGTGCAAACACTGTAGACATGGAAAGTGAAATCCAATCCCTGCCCAGGAGATTCCAATCCTCAGGACATAAGGACCAAGCTATCCATCGAATTGCAAAAGACTTACAATGGAGGCAGCTGACTCAAGCTTGGACTTGACTCAGAATTCACTGAATACCAGGGAGTGAGCCTGAGACCTGACCTCCAGGCCAGCTTTGCAAAGGCACTCTGGTTACTGAGATAAAAGAACAGCCTGTGGCACTGACCAAGAGCCTTTGCAGCAGACTTCTGAGAAAAGGAGGACAGGAAGAGGGCTTGTTTAGAGTACTCTGTTTATTTAGCTTTTTGAGAGCTCTTATATTCTTTTATGTGAAGAATGGTCTGTAAATATTGCTAAGAGGAGCTCCTACCTTGTCATTTCAGACTAGTACGGGGGTATTGGTAGAGAGGAGGGACAATTCAGCCTGAATCTTGTATCCTTAGTTTGTCTAAGTATTAGATGAATGGTAGTGTTATAAGGCAGAGCAAAAGAGGTTTGTAGAATAAAATACATCTTTATAGTGATTTTTTTAGAAGGGTCTCACTCTGTCACCCAGGCTGCAGTGCAGTGGCATGATCATGGCTCACTGCAGGCTCAACCTCCCAGGCTCAAGTGATCCTCCCACGTCAGCTTCTGGATTAGCTGGAACCACAGGTGTGCCCCACCATTCATTTATTTATTTATTTATTTATTTATTTATTTATTTATTTATTTATAGAGACAGGATCTTGAACACCTGGACTCAAGTGATCCGATCCTCCTGCCTCTGCCTCTCAAAGTGCTGGGGTTACAGGTGTGATCCCTGTTGTGAATTTTTTTACATCATGCTAATTTCCCTCATCATTTGATGAAATCTATATTAGCTGTTAAGTTTTTGATGAAATTAATGATGAATAAAAATAATTCTCAGTTGATATCCAGCCTAAAATGCCTCTGTTTAGAATGTCATGTTATGAGCATCTAATGTGGATGAAAAATCAAAACTAAACATATTTCCGGATTACAGTCAACAAAGAAAATTGTCCGTCCTGTATTCTTGCAATCATCCTGGTAAATTATTGTTGTTGTTATTGTTATTGTTAGTTTGCTATTGCTAGAGCATCTTAGCATCTCAGCTGGCAGAAGATTTGTCCTTGATAAGCGAGCCAAAAGCTGTTCATCTGGTAATTCATTAGCTGGCTCTCTTCCAGAAGACTCTGGAACACCAAATGTCAGTTTTTGCTTTGACTTGCTACCAACCACTGGCAAGATATAGAACAATGGAAACATGTAGGGTAAAATGCAGAGTGTCTTCTAGTTTAAACTGTGTCTATCCTGGTCCCTCTTCTCCCTGTGAAAAGCAGCTTATTGACTTGGTCTAAAAAAAATCAACTATTTGTTCTGCAACTGAGTTATGCATGTTGACACAGCCCGTACTGTGTTTGTGAGGCTACATACTACTCTCTTGATGAAAGACTCCGCCATGTCATGCTCTTGTCAGTGCAGATGAGGGTGGAATTTGTAGTTGGGGAGGGCTAGGACACATTATATACAACCCTGTGAACAAGGAAGGGACTGATGCCCTGAGTACAACAAGAAAAAGTGGTCAAAACAGTTTGTCAGCAAAAGTTCCTCTTTCTGGGACCAAGACAAAAAAGAATGGGTGGGTGTGCAGATTGATTAGCTCTTCCAGGCCCTCCCAGTGTTCAGTAGGGAGCCTTTTCTGGTCATTCCAGATGTCTGTGGACCATCTGCTGAGTGTCACTGCATTAGAGCTAGTGCCACAGATTAGTCAGTCATTATCCTCAGGCTCTTGCATATTAGGTGTATTATATTTCCTTATATCAATGGTAAGTTTTCTGAGAATGTGGAAGATACTGGGGTACCTGGCAGAATGTAGTGGAAAGAAAACATTTTAAGTCATAAATCGGCAAGTCAGAGGAGAAGCTAACATTTCTTGAGCACCTCCTCTGTCCCAGATCCGTTGTGAGGTGCCATGGGCATTGTCTGACATTGGTATGTGTGCTTAGGGGAGCTAAGGGAGAGGTCATAAGTGGGAATTCCACACATATTGTGTGACCCTAGCCATGTTTCTTCAGCCCTGAGGGACTCCACTTCCTCATACATAAAGTGAGGACACTAACAGCAGAATTACTGTAAAGATCCAGTCAGTGTCTGTGAAAATATTGGGTAAACTGTGAAGCCCTAGACTGAATGTGATTGTTACGGAGCATTATGAGGAATTTTTAAAAATGAAGAAGCCAAGGTCCTAGACTTTCAGAAGGCTGTTGTTTAGTAGAGTGGACAAAGTTGCTTGTGACATTTCCCAAAGATAACAGTGTCAGATCATGTGGGTGACATCCCAAGGTTGTGTGTATTTTGAGTCGTCCAGTCAGCAGTGTCTTCATCTCTGCTTCCCTCTTTACTAAAATTCAGGATTTGGGCTCTGTCTTCTTCACTGCTCTCAGAGCATGTGCATGACAGCATGTGTCCATGTGTGTGCGCGCACACACACACACACACACACGATCCCTCTCTGTCCAGCTCTCCTGCCTGGGATAAGGATTATCTAAGTCTCTTGATATTGTATTTTGGAACAGGACGTCTTGTATTCTCCAGTCAAACTCACACACCCTGGAGCTGGATGATGATCAGGCAGACATTAGAGTTATTGTTGGCTCACAACTTAGATAGATCTGGGTTCAAGTCCCACCTCTATAATTCCTATGTGTGACTATAATATGCAATTCCAGATTACTCATTTGTAAAGTAAGTACAACAGAAGTAACTATCTCATTGGGTTGCTGGCAATGCTAATTGAGATAGTGCATGCAAAGTGTTTAGTACAGTATCTGACATACAGCAGATGTTCAATGTTCAGTATGGGAGCTATTACTGGCATTATTTGCTAACCATCCTGAGGTCAACCTACAGGAGACACCACTACAGCCAGCCATCCTGATCACTGTGCAGATCTCTTTGAAACTGGCACCCTCGACAACAGGTAGACCCCTCTCCCCGTGCCTGTTGCATTTCTAACCCTTTATTGAGCGCTACCAACCGCATTTTGTCTCTTCTCATTGGGGATTTGAATATCATCTTCTGCTTCAGCTAAATCTCCCACATGATGATACCCATTAAGGCAACTTTCTTCAGTAAAGAAGATAAATGTTCAAAGTGCTTTTTACTAAGTTCATTTCCCTCTGCTGCTCTAATGCTGTAGCTTTCTGCATTTTTATGTCATTTTGTGAAATGTGGATCTTGAAAATATGTATTAAAAAAGCAAGTACTTTCTCAGGTTTTACCATAAAGCCCAGTTAAGGGCTTTAGGAGCCTCTGGTCTGGCTCTCTCTTATTAAAAATTAATTTTCATTTGGTCTATGACAAGTATGGCTTCTCTAAAGTAATTTCTCTTTTCCTGGATTATGCTTATAAGCCCATTTGAGTGACAAATAAATCCTTTTCCTGGGAGCAACTTTGGCCTTGAAGCCTGCTTCCTTCAAATTCTTCAGGTTGACCTAAGATATAATTTTTAACTCTTGTATTTTAGTATTCGAAACTAGGACTCCCACAGAGACCAGTCAGGCAATGGGTGTGTTCCTCTCTTGCTGAGATCCCAGAGGATAAAAATAAATGGGAAACTGTGGGTCAGGTAAGGCCATTTTTGTTTTTATCATTACCATTATTAAAACCTACCTTGGGCTTTCGTGTTAGCTGGAGGTCAGTTCTTTATTTTTGTTTTGAGATGAAGTCTTGCTCTGTTGCCCAGGCTGGAGTGCAGTGGCATGTTCTCGGCTCACTGCAGTCTCTGCTTCCCAGGTCCAAGCAATTCTCCTGCCTCAGTTTCCCAAGTAGCTGGGATTATAGGCACACACCACCACGCCCAGCTAATTTTTGTATTTTTAGTAGAGACGGGTTTTCACCATGTTGACCAGGCTGGTCTCGAACTCCTGACCTCAGGTGATCCATCCACCTCGGCCTCCCAAATTGCTGGAATTACAGGCATGAACTACTGTGCCTGGCCATGGAGGTAAGTTCTTGATATGACTTTTTCCCAATCTTTTAGCCTTGACTTTATCATCCAAGTCAGTAGAGGCCCAGAAGGCTTATTTTCAACTTTCTATCTTATCCCTGTGATCTGAGAAAGTTTGCTCTTTATTTAAGTCCTTCTTCTGCTTTTGTGACTCAGCGACTAACAGGAGGGTCATCTTTGGTAGTGTGCTTTTGCTGACACAACAGCCAGAAGAGAGTGGTGTCCCTTCCAGCCTTCTCATTAGCTAGCATAGCTCAGATCACGTAAGGTTCCTGCTGGGAGGGGTTTTCCTGGTCATCTAATGCAGCCCCTCATTTTACCGAAGTCGGCAACTAAGTCCCAGAGATTTAGTTGAGTCAAGTGACTTGAGTCAAGTGACTCACCCAGGATCACACAGTGAGCCAGAGGCAGAACTGGGACTCAAACATTGTTTTCTTGGCATCCCACTTGGTGCTTTTTCTACTCTGCCACTGTGAACTGGTGCTGACAGCCCAGGGCTCAGCCGACGGGGCTTGCTTAGCTAAGGCTCATGCAGGATGAATGCAAACTTGACCTTGTTTTTTAATCCCAACTGCTGTGGTTTGACCAGCTGCTCAAATGGAAACCCCTCCGGCCAGATCAACCATTAACTTTTGAAGCGAATGGAGCTTAAAATTAGTGTCAAGAGTTTAAAGTAGGGCTTGCCCTGTAAGCTCTCCTCTTTATTTACCTATAGCTCTCTTCCATTCTCTACCTCAGCTCTCCAAGCATCTCCTCCACTGCCCTATTTTTTGTTTCCTAGTATCTCATGGGAAGGACCATTCATTAGGGTTAAGCAATGCCATCTACTCTTTTCTTGTTGATATATCTTGGAAGGGGACACGTGTGTATGTCCCATCCCTCAATGTGACACAGTGGATCAGAGGCTTTCCTCCTCCATGGGACATGAGCCAGGAGAGCACTGGAGAGACATGGAGGGAGGGTAAGAAAAGACTGCAGATAAAAAAATAGGATGTGGCAAAGCCAGCCTAGGGCAAAATTAGGCCCATAGCCAGTTGCCTGTCATTAAGTATATGTGTGTTGCTCCTGTGAAGATACAACAAAGATATCAAATCAAAGATATTGAGTCAAAAGAGGTGGAAAAAAACAAGCATTTTCTGAAGGTCTGCTTTTTCAAGAACTAGACTAAGTGTTCTCAGTAGATTATTTTAGTTAACTCGCATGACAGCCCACTGAGGTAGCCATCATTAACCTCATTTTCATGGATGAGAAAATTGAGGTTCTGATGAACTCAAAGAGCCCTAATGAAATCCCACAGGGCAATGTGCTCTCCAAACCTATGCTCTCTTCTCCTTAAAAGCACTCGTTTGAGATTGGATTCCTCTTTACTATATCCCTAAACCAGCTTTTTGGAGGTACCTGGTCAGGCTACTTTCTTCTTCTTCTTTTTTTTTTCTTTTTTTGAGACAGAGTCTCACACTGTCACCCAGGCTGGAATGCGGTAGTATGGTCATGGCTCACTGCACCCTCAATTTCTCAGGCTCAACGGATCCTCCAACCTCAGCCTCCCAAGTAGCTTGGGACCACAGGTGCATGCCACCACGCCCAGCTAATTTTTTATAATTTTGTTGTTGTTGTTGTTGTTGTTGTAGACACGGGGTTTTGCTATGTTGCCCAGGCTGGTCTCAAACTTCTGTGCTCCAGTGATCCACCTGCCTTGGCCTCCCAAAGTGTTGGAACTACAGGAGCCACCATACCCAGCCCAGGATATTTTCTAAGAGTGGAAACTGAGGCCCAAAGAAGTGAGATGACTGTTCCAGGAGCAGTCTGGCCCACTGCCTATGGTTGTGAGGCCTTGGCTTATTGTAGCTTTAAAAGCCCTGCATGAACTGACTCTTCCATTTGTTGTCAGTGAAAAGCGGGAATTTCGTCTGGGCACAGTGGCCCACGCCTGTAATTCCAGCACTTTGGGAGGCTGATGCGGGTGGATCACCTGTGGTCACAAGTTCGACACCAGCCTGGCCAACATGGCCAAACCCCGTCTCTACTAAAAATCCAAAAAGTAGCCAGGGATGGTGGTGCATGTCTGTAATCCCAGCTACTTGGGATGTTGAGGCATGATAATCGCTTGAACCGGGAGGTGGAGGCTGCAGTGAGCCAAGAACACACCACTGCACTCTGGCCAGGGTGACAGAGTGAGACTCCATCTCAAAAAAAGGGAATTTCACTGCTAGTGAAATACTGGGAATCCTTCATCAGGAGAGGGTTGGTCATCGGGCTGCCTGTTCACAGGGTTGGGTCTACTATGAACCCCATTCCAGTGCTTATCCTACCTTCTTAGCACATATTCATTTAGCATACACAGCACCCTGGCACCTCCTTTTTTTTTTTTTTTTTTAACTCCTTGAGCCCCATGTTTTGTTAGGCTAGAAAAATAAAACTCAGTGTTTTGTGGGGAAAATAAATGACTATTGAGAGTGATGCATATAACACACCCAGCCTGTTTATAATATTAAAGCCTGAATTGCAGGACAGTGTTTTCATTAAGTACTGCTATTCATTCCGTTTGGAGAGACACATAAGAACAGAAACCAATCAACTCAGTAGTTTGCATGCCTTTGATCTTTGTGACAGAATTGCCTATTATTGAGAGTATGAACATTTTCACAAAATGAGAGACAGCTAGAAAACCAGGGTTGAAGAGAATGCTCAGGATGAGGGGAAGACATCATCTATGCTTTCTAGAAAGAGTGTCATGCTTACTTTAATATGAAATTTTCACTATTTCTGTTCTAATTTGAACAGGGTACCCTGCTGTCACCCTTGTAATATGGGCCCAGAACAATTGCAGCTGCTGCTGGCCTGGTGGGATCCAGTGATGCAAATGTCACAGAACGCATGTAGGACCAGGTCTAAGTCATTCCCCCGGGCTAAGGCCCTGAGTCTTTGGCAGTCCTTCAGCCTTTGAGGAAGACAGTAAAGGTAAAAATGTGACAAGGAATGTCAGATCAGGAAAGTGCCCCTTGAATCACAAAGTCAACCTTGCTGTCTCTCAGATAGGGAAGTTGAGCCCAAAGGTGAGCAAGTGGCTTCCTCAGGGTCATATATATATAGGGTCTCATTAGTGTCAGAGTCAAGACATGAGCCCAGGTCTCTGGACTCCCAGGCCAGTGCTCTTGCAACTACCTCCCACTGTTGTCTCAGATTACAGGAACCAAATGAAGGTCTGGCCTCGTGCTGCTTAGTATGCAAGCCAGGCTGACCTTTATGCTCCCAGAATCATCAACCTTTTCATTGGAAACCACGGAAGGACGGTTCTGGGAAAATAATGAAAATCATACCACACCATAGAGACAACCAGAAGCCCTGCTCAGATGACAGAGTTCTCCTCGCCTTCCAGGTACTGAATCCCAAATATATGTATACACAGCAACCCCAGTTGGTGTTAGAAATAAGGAGATGGAAAACCAAAGTCTTGACAGTTCGGCCAGTTCTCTTCCTTTTTTTTTTTTTTTTTTTTTTTTGCCTCCCACCCCCAGTCTCTCCCCAAAAGGCCAAAATCTAGAGCATTTGAGCCTTTGTCATTCACTGCCTGAGAGGAACCAGCTCCTGGGAGCAGAGACCAGCCGAGATTACAAGAAGCCTCTTCAACATGCAGCCAAGGCACAGCCCTGGCCTCAGGAGAACATGGCTCTTGGGACACACGTAGGAAAAATTCCCTGCTTCTCAGAAAAAAAGCCTCTTCAATCCTGGAGGGATCTTCTGAGGTTTGTGGGACTCCCTGCTCCCCACAAAGACTGTTTTCTTGTACTTCCAGGAGCCCTGATATATGAATTCCTGTATGAGAGATTCATTTCTTTGTTCCTCACAGCATGAGGGGGCGGAGGAAGGGCTTCTAAATGCAAAAATCCCAGAGACAGATTACATCTCAGAAACTGAACTTTACAGCCCCACCGTGTCCCTCTTGCTCTGCAACTACCAACCTCACTGGCCCTTTCTCTGAAGGTTGGACTGTGAGTGTGCATGCATGTGTGTGGACACGTTCCTTATCACAACTCAAATGAGTAAAACCTGACTTTTCCCCGTACTGTTTACCACTTCCCGCTTCCCTCCACCCAAGGCACTTTCTTGTGTTCCAATGCCACTAATCCCTCTTACAGTAGAAACTCCATAGTTTAGCTGCTGACGGCTTGAATCTGTGACCCACCTGTTTCAGAAATATTTTCCTAGGGACCCAGTGAATGCCATTACATACAAAGGTGGTGTAATGGCAGGGAATCTTTATGCAGCACCATGAGGAGAGCCACCTATTGGGTAGGCTAAAGAGGTTGACCGCAGTGAGTGGCCAAGCAGAAGGCAGGGGCAGCTGGCAAACTGAGCTGCGGGGCCACCCCCATAGCTTCCCTCTACCCTGGCTCACACCCTAAGCTGCCCTCAGGGGGAGCAGGCCCAGGCCTACCAGCCTGGGCACCAGGGGAGCTCTTGGGGAAGTTGAGAGGTCTACCTTGTAAGTTACTGCATCTGGCTTCTTCGTACAAGTTCATTGGGTTTTCAGAGTGTTCCTGGAGCCTCAGGACAGGCGATGCCTGAAGGGCTACAAATTCAGGATTCCAAAAAAATCCACTATCCCTTATGTTTGCAGCTGGACAAAGGGTCCCTCACTGTCCCCAGTATGTTTGGGGCACACAGAAGTCTAGCCAGGGCTGGGAATTCTAGGGGGTGGTAAGGACAGGGTGCACAGCTGCAAAATTGCCGGAGAAGGGCCTGTTCCTTATTTGGCCTGTGACGCAGTTGGCACATTGAGCTTAGAGCAACAGGTAAACACAGCCTCACATTTGGAGTGGCCTAAAGGTTTCTACATTTCATCCCCACGGTGACTCAGTTGGTCAAAACAGAGGACATAATTGGTCCTATCTTACAGACAAGAAAACTGAGGCTCAGGAGGGGCAAGTGATTATTCCAGGGTTGCCCAGCAAGGAAGTGACAGATTTCCCAGGACTTCTAGACTATTCTTAGGCTTGCCGCTTCATGGCATAGATAGAACAGGAAAGGGATGGAGCAGAGCTCAGCGAGGGAGATACTGGGAGAGCCTGTCTCCAGGAGGGACATGCCCCCACCCCAGAACTCAGCTCGTGGTCCGCATCCTCTCACTCAGTGGCCCCAGTGCCAACAGCACTGCTCAGAAACACTGCTGCCAACCGGTGCCCCTTCTGCAGCAATGGGACTGGAGGGAGTTGCACACTCAGTCACGGAAACACCAGTGTCCTGATGTACAGCAAGCCCCTTTGATCAATCAGATGGGGACAGACTGAGTCCTGAGTTCCCAGGGTCCTTTTCCTGAAGGGACATCCATTCTTTCCGTGTTAATCCTTGCATCCCTGGTCCTGCAACAGCAAAGAGCCTTTCGGACACTGGAGCTTGAGGAAGATCGGTGCCTATTTATTAGAGAAGGTGGTGTTAGTATCAGGAAATAGGTGGATGGTGCCGGGTTTCTTGGGTTCAAACCCTGGGGCTCTGCTGTGTGACCTTGGGCACGTCCCTACCCCTCTCTGGGCCTCAGTTTCCTCATGTGTCACATTACCTTGGATTAGATGGTCTCACTCTGATGGAGTTTTTAGTTATGTATCCATTCATTCAACAAACATTTTGTGAGTCAAGCCCTCCTGCAGGCACAGGGTTTGGTACACAGGATTCAGCAAGAAGACAGTCTGTGCTCTAAAAAAGGTCAGATTCTCATTCTGTAATGCTTTTTGGTCATGCTGTCTTTTTATCATGCTGACTTACCTTTTCAGAAAATGCCCCCGCTTCCGCTGGAGAATGGAAATTGGCAAAGAGAGACGGAAAAGCTCCAATTTGCGCCTTTGCTATTTTAGGAGAGGTTGAAATTACGAGCCCAAGTGGAGTGATGCGCTAAGCAGAGTGACCTCCGTACTCCTAGAAAAGAGAAAACCCAGGTTCTCTGCTTGTGAAGTGGCTCGAGCTCTTAGGCGTGAGGCATTATTATATAAATTCAAGCTCGCTCGTGATCCTTAGTACCCTGAGTTGCCTGAAGGGGGGAATGGCACTGCCTGCGTGTGCAGTCCGGGCGTTCGAGCCGCCGCGGCAACCGGAACGAGGAGCGCCCGCCCGCACCACCTGTCCCCGCCGGCATTCCAGAGTAGAGGCCGAATTGGCAGCGAGCCGGCCAGGGTCGGTCGCCGCCTCAGTTCGCGCGGGCCCTCCTAGGGGTGTGTCTCACGGATTCCACTCCCGGCCGCTCCTGGACAAGCCCCGAAAGGCGTCTTCTTCCCTGGCGGGAGCCGCGTGCGCCCCGCTTTTCGCGCTGCTGTCCCGGGGCCGCCGCAGGCGGATGCACGTCCTCAGGCGACGCTGGGACCTGGGCTCCCTCTGCCGGGTCCTGCTCACTCGGGGCCTGGCCGCCCTGGGCCACTCGCTGAAGCACGTGCTCGGTGCGATCTTCTCCAAGATATTCGGCCCCCTGGCCAGGTACGTTCTAGGTGAAAGCGGGGTTCGCGCCCCCAGGCCAGGGTGCGAAGGTGCTGTACGGGAAGGGAAGGCAGCCGCGGGGGGTATAGAAGGGCGCAAAGTTCCAGCTGGCCATTGGTGGACAGGCTGGGGTCTCCGGAGGGGCGCGGCGCGCATTTGGCCACGCCGCGGCTCCGTCGCCACTGTTCCGCTGGCACCGGCAGCGCAGCGTCTCCGCTAGCAAGTCGGGCTGCGGGCGGGCTCCTTCCCCCACGGGAACTCTGAGCGCCCGGCTCCGAGCTCCCTCGAGGCCGCCTCCCGGGTGGGCAAGCGGGCGCGGACGCGGGCTAAAGGAGGGCTTTGGGGCATGCGGGGAGAAACCGGGACAGAGGTGTGCGTTCCAAAAGGGATGGGGGCAGAAGAGCTCGGAGAGTCCGGCGGGCGAAGCGGGATGGGGATGGGAGCCACCGAGAGTGGAGCGAGATACACGGGGGCCCGGACTGTGGGCGTGAGTTGAGGGGAGTGGGGCGACTGGGCCCGGAGGGGTCCCACTGGGTCGAAAACCCGCGGAGGGGCTCTGGGGAGCTCCGAAGAGCTCTGGCGGGGGGAGGGGGCGAGCGGCCCGCGGGAAGGAATCGGGGTGGGGGTGTGTGTGTGCCGCAGAAGCCACAGCGCTGAGCCTGCCGGGAAGGAAGGAAGCGGGGAAGGGAGCCGCCGCCGCAGCCGCCGCCGCCGTGGAGTACTCGGTGCGGAGGGGAGGGGGAGAGGGGCGCAGCGGCGGCTCCAGGGGGAGGGGGCGGTGCGGGGGCACGGCGAGCGCGGGCCGAGCTGCGGGATTGACGTAACGAGCTTGGGTTTCCCCCAGCGTCGGGAACATGGATGAGAAATCCAACAAGCTGCTGCTAGCTTTGGTGATGCTCTTCCTATTTGCCGTGATCGTCCTCCAATACGTATGCCCCGGCACAGAATGCCAGCTCCTCCGCCTGCAGGCGTTCAGCTCCCCGGTGCGGGACCCGTACCGCTCGGAGGATGAGAGCTCCGCCAGGTTCGTGCCCCGCTACAATTTCACCCGCGGCGACCTCCTGCGCAAGGTAGACTTCGACATCAAAGGCGATGACCTGATCGTGTTCCTGCACATCCAGAAGACCGGGGGCACCACTTTCGGCCGCCACTTGGTGCGCAACATCCAGCTGGAGCAGCCGTGCGAGTGCCGCGTGGGTCAGAAGAAATGCACTTGCCACCGGCCGGGTAAGCGGGAGACCTGGCTCTTTTCCAGGTTCTCCACGGGCTGGAGCTGCGGGTTGCACGCCGACTGGACTGAGCTCACCAGCTGTGTGCCCTCTGTGGTGGACGGCAAGCGCGACGCCAGGCTGAGACCGTCCAGGTGAGTGCGCTCCCGTAGTCAAGCGGGACTCGGGCCTAGGAGGACTGGGAGGCGCGGCTGCCCCAAGCCAGGGACCTAGCAGGCACCCTGGCGCCCGGGCGTTTGCACCCCGACTGGGCGGTGCTGGGCGCCCAGTAGCGCACGTTCGCGGCGCTGTGGCGGCCTCAGAAAGGCTTTCTGCTCTGGCCCCGGACTGACCGTCTGTCTGTCCGCAGGGTGGCCTGCGTGATGGTTGGGAGAACTGGAGAGGGGAGGCAGCCGAGAGGCCCGGAACAAGCGCCTCACTGGCCGCTGGGACGGGGCATCGCACTCAGTCTCCGCACTGGAGAGCCCTAAAGAGCCGCGCTCTCGGTGCAGCGTCTCTGGATACCTCCTTTCCTCTACTCTGCACCCGGGTTCCGAAGTCTCCTTTTAGCGCTCTCTTCCTCCTTTCGGCGCCCGCATTCTTCCCTCCCCCTTTTTTCTCGCTTCGTCTATTTGCCTTGTTCTCCCTCTTTCTCTCTTGTGCCCCAGATCTTGTCTGCTCCTGTTTGCTCGCTGTTTCCTTCTTTCCATTCCCCTCTTTCGCTTTTCTTCTTTTGCTCTCTTACCCTTTCTGTTTCTCTCTTCTTGCCAGACTTTTATCACCTCCCTCCTTCCCCGCTCTAGCTCTGCTCTCCCCGGGCTACTGGGTGTCCCTCTGTCTCTATTTTCTGACATCCAAGGAGAGCTCGTGGTTCCCAGGCTTGCCTCTCACCACTGGCTGCATGAGAGGCATCTGTGGCTCTTTAGGAGTGCTGGGGGCACCCCGCGGACCGAAGGGCGGGCTGGGATGGTGCCCTGGACCCCATGTGGGGTTCGGCCACCAGGAACCTCTCCTGATTTACAAAAAGTATTTAAAAAGCCCGAGCCCGAGCCCCGGCATGGGGCGCTGCCAGCCCATTTTCTGTGAGCCTGGGCTGATGCGGTAAAAACTGATTTATTAATAGTCTGTAGCCAGAAGCAAGGGTATTTTCCTTCCTCCAGAGGCGATGTCCAGTTGCTGGAGGTCATGGAGTACTGTAAAGTGGATGGTGGTGGGGTGGGGGAAGTGAGTGCTATGGGGTGCAGTTGGTCCAGCCAGGGCTACTGTTTCGCAAGTCTCCTTAAAACAAATCTGGGCTGAAGGAGGGAGTCTAGGGGGTGCACAAGGTGAGTTTCATGGCCTGGAGGCCTCTGGATAGGGTCACTGGGCCGGCAAGGACATGTCTGTGTACCGCCCCCATCCCCCCCGGGTGCACTTGTTACCCTGGACAAGGGGATGCTTTGCAGTTGACTGTCAGAATGCAACAACCAGTGTGGATTTTTCTGTCCAACTGCAGCAAATAGAGCCCTAGAGCCTTGACTTTCAGATTACCATTGAGATTTAGGGGGAACATCACCCCCTGCCTCTCCTCTTCACTCTTCTTTTCTCTCAGTTTACAGTGTCCTTTCTCAAATGCTGGAATTGTGGCAGAATCTGCCAAACTTGTATTTCCTTTACAATACTAACAGTTTTTTTCTTCCACCCCAAGAAAACCTTAGCTCCAGGACCTCAATCCATTGGTACAATTGTCTAAGTCATTGTCACAACAATATTCTGGTGTTTAAGAAGTTCCCAAACAATTTGGCAATATTGAAAAGAATTTGTCATACTGACAGACCTTGTAGGTGTAGTGAGAGGTGGTAATATTTAAAAAGCTCTTCTGGGCAAAAGTAGAATTCCACAGCCACGACTATAGCAGAGAAGTGAAAACAAGGTCTTGGTCACCATGAAAGCCATGGCCTTGTCTGGAGTTCCATGGGGCACATGTGCCTTTACTGATCCTTTTGAACATGTAGGTCAGGGTATGTTGTCTATAAACACACATTATTAATGTGGCCTAGATTATCTGTTTGGTGGCTACAGTCCTCTAGCAGATTCCTTCCCGAATTCTCCAGAAGATAACCAGGACCCCTCAAAGCCTCTTGGATTGTCCCAAATTGAAGCAAAATTATTTGAAATGACATAGGATTTTCCTGGTTATTAAAAGGGTGATGCCACAGTGCCACCTAGTCTAATCAAAGAAAAACCACGTTCTAAAAAGTCACAGTTACTGGATTTTACAGTATTTGCAAAAATGAAATAAAATTTGCTAGAGAAATGCATTGCTACCTCAAGAGCACCTTTTTATTTCATTCATTCCTGCCCACCTCCAGAAATATTCACCTTGAAGAATAGGGATAGCCTAGGGGTTCCAGAATTTCCCTGGATGTTGACAGATCCCTAGGGGTTGCAGGACCAGTTCTGTGAGTTCTGATAATCTGTAAGAACTAAGGTGTGCATGTGTGTGTGAGAATGAGAGAGTGTGTGTATATGACTGTTGTATGTGTCTGTGCTAGGAGAAAATTTAGAGGTAAAGGCAGCTGCACCAGTGGTGAAATGTGGGGGTGAGAAACTGGTGTCTGGAAATGGGAGAGTCAGCTTTTGGGTGTTCCTGTGTCAAACAGCCTCTCCATGACAGCTGGTGGTCTCTGTGCTCCTCTCAACTGAGGGGAACAACAGTTCCACCTTTCTGGCCTGGGAGTTCAGACAGCTGGGCCTTAGTTCTAGGCCAGCCACTAACCGGCCATGTGACCCTTGACCAAATCTTGTGTAGAGTGCACTCCAGTTTGTGATAAGCATTCATATCCCTTATCTCTGGTATTCCTCTGTAAACTTACACAATCTTCAGCAAGAGGCCAAAGTGGACAAAAGTATCCCCATTTATCAGATGAGAATGAAGCCCAAAAAGGCTAAAGGGCTTCCCCGGGTCACTGAGTTTTTTTTTGCGGCACAGCAGGCATCTGACTCCAGTTCTGTCTGACTCCACAACCCTTGCTCTGTTGACTGCACCTGATGAACAAGGGTTTTCTGCAAAAACACAGTAAGGTCTTTCATGTTAGTCATTCCCACAAAGTGAATGAACAGTCAATACATGTTGGCTGTTGTTATCACCTACATCATTATCATCGTCAGTCATTTTACAACATGTGAGTTTGGATGAGTTTTTGGGCCAGGGTTACCACACACCTTGCGAGAAGAACGGATTTCTACATCCCTAAGGCTTTCTATTCACTGGGGATAAGTCTTGTGGCTAGATTGCAGAGGGGTCTTTCATTGCCATGTTGGGAATCTCTGCAAAGCTGAGTAGGATGGGAGCAGGCTGAGGCCTGGTTGGATGAGCTTCAGTAGGAGTCTTCAGCTGAGACAGGAACCACCTACTGACTCACAGCCATTCATCCACATTAGGGGGGTATCAGAGGCTATTGTGGCTGCAAGCCAAGACTCTGAATCCTGCTTCCAGTGCTACCTTTGGGATGCTTCTCTGCCTCCGCGGATGGTTAAGCGCTTGGGTGATATATAACTGCTGAATAGAAACGACTGTGATCACGTTGCCTGGAGAGGACAAAGAGAGAGAGAGTGCTTGGCTGGTGAAAAGCTCAAGTTGTTTATTAAGAATAATATTTCTTTTAAAAAATCAGAAATTGGATTTCATCCATCTGTCTGCCAGTGTGTTGTTTGCAGTCAGAGAAGGGTCTTGCTCATTTTAGAATTTCTGAGACCATTTTTGAAAGTGTATCCAAACATTGTTGCTCACAAGCTGTTAAAAGTCCCAAATTCTGCAGGCTTTTCTCAGGTCAAATTTCCTCTGTTTGTAGCCAACTCTAGTGTGCCATTTGTTCTGTAGGGGGAATTCAGAACTGGGCCCAAAGAAATAGCACTAGCCCCCTTCTTCATCACTAGGTATCATGCTGGCCAGCATGCACAGAATGGGGTTGAGAGTTCAGGGTCCATGGCTATACAAGTCAAAGAATCTGATCATATTCACGTTGCACCCTAGACTTTTAGCATCTCTAAAAATTTTCAGTTTGGATGAGTGATTGAGCCAGGATTACCACACCCATTGGGAGAAGAACAGATTTCTACATCCCCGAGGTGTTTTATTCAACAGGGGTAGGTCTTGTGGCTAGATTGCAGAGGGGACTTTCATTGCCATGTTGGGAATCCCTGCAAAGCTGAGCAGGATGGGAGCAGGCTGAGGCATCTGGAAGGGTAATTAATTATCATCTTCAATCCAGCAGGATATCATTGATGGGAAAGGACTAAACAGTGTTTGTTTAGATGGAGAAAAGCTTTTTTCGGTCATTCTATTTTTTTTTTAAATTGTGGGAAAAGCTTTCTCTTTCCATTTGTTCTTAAAAGGTGGCTCTACGAGACTCCGTCTCAAAAAAAAAAAAAAAAAAAAAGGTGGCTCTATTTTGAAAGAGCTGTAACTATAGGGTGTGTCTACCTGATCATGCCTCACAAGCCCATGCTTTCCCTCTTTCTTTTCCTTGATTTTGCAGTGAGGCAAAATGACACAATAGGCTTGTGGTATAAGCTGAGGCATTAAGCAGAATGGACTGTTACAGCCAGTAGTCAGTACTGGTTGTGTGATTCATCAGGCTGTAAGCTGTTGGGCTCTCAGCTTTACTTAGCTGAGGATACATTTCTTCAGCTGTCTTTGAGAGCCGTGGTACCATCTTACCTATTTCATAGAAGAGGGGGCGAAATCTACCATTACAATATCTACAGATGTAGATGTAGTTATGATGTAAATGTAGTAGATGCCGGTAGTATTAATTAGCATCTTTGCATGGATGTCAAACATGGTGTTGGAGTCCTGACAAAGCTGTAAGTTCTCAGGTAGTGCAAAAGGCTATTCAGAATTAATATCACTTAATAATAATTTTAGATCTGTGCTATGTGGCAATTAAAATACTAGAGCTTGTCTTTTATGGATATGAGTCATCAACTGAGGTAGTATGAAATGACATTAAAAGAATAGCCATCCCTTTTTTTCTGTCATTCATTAAACAAGATTTTGTGAAACTGTTCATTATATTCCAGGGAAGAGACATCATTCTCTGTCTCACAGAGCTTATGGTAGAACAGAACAATTTGGTACTTTAGATATTTAATTAAAAATGGATTTTGTTTGAAAACAGTTTGAAAATCAGTAATGTCTTTAAAATGTCATACATTTACCAGAATATACAAAAAATAGAGAAAAGTCCATCTGTTATGTTGTAGTTTGGGTCTAATCGGCAAAGCAGATGGAGTAACTATCGTGTCTCTGGCATGGTGCTAGCAGCTGGGGGGAGATTAGAGCCAAGATGAAACCAAAAAAGCCAAGATAACCATCTTCAGCCTCAAGTCCATAAAGATTAGCATATGAAGTGCTGGACTGTGTAGTGTAGACAGGTGCTGGGAGAGGAAGTTTAGATTTTGGACAAGCCCTTTCCCCTCCCTTGGTCTTAGTGTCTTATCTATAAAATGGGATATTTAAAAGAGATGATTTCCAGGGCCCTTTCCTTTCTAAAGTATGAGGAACAGGCCAGAAAAAGGAGACATCCTTTTGAGAAGGCCTCTGGGAGTAGGAGAGTTGTATTAATTAGAAAGGAGGCATTGTGGGTGGGCATGGAGTCCTCATGACCTTTTGAGGTCCAGCAACCTCACCTAGGCAGGTCTGGCCAGACCCAAAATGTTCATGTTTGGAGAAACAATGGTTAGGGAAGTAGATGGGGTTAGGCTCCACTGTGGAGGACTTGAATGGCAATGAGCAACCCCAGTAAGTATGAGAAGCTCTTGGATGGAAAGAGTGAAGAAAAAAAAAAAAAAAAAAAAAAAACCATGAAAGTAAATAAAGGTCGAAGTCTAGGTAAAGCTATCTCCCTGATATCTAGTCTGGAATGTAGGTGGTACCTGCCATCAAAACAGAGAGGTTGAGAAGGGGATCTAGTTTGGACTGGAGGGTACTAAGGAGTCATGACTGATTCTTGTTGCCTAGATTTCTAGTGGACAGGCCTAATAAGGAGGTGACAGCTGGGGCTCTGGGGCAGGTTTGGGCTCAGTCGTACATTTTATGTGGGAATCTGTGAACCCAGTTAATCTGAATTCACAATTGGCATTGTTATTTAAATGATAGCTGCAATTCACATACGGGACTCTTAGCCAAGGAAAAGGATGTTTGAATAAAGGAAAAAAGATCAGTAGTTACGATTACATAAGAATAAAATATGGTTATCTGTCAAAAAAAGCCAAAATGAAAAGGTTTCAAACTGGTAAAAATGTGCACAATTACAGCGGACACAAAGGTGAAATCTTTACTGTACAAAAAACTCTTATGAATTGATTAGAGAATCAAAGGACATGACCAGACAGTATACAACATAGGACCCCCAGCTAGTTTGCAGACATGGAAAAACTGTTTTATTTCACTGGTACTAAAGAAATGCACATTTAAACATAGAATACTTCTTTTGCCTGTCTAACCCTGATTAAAACAAACAAACAAAGCAAAACCCAACATACATCACCACCAAACAAAAAAAGTAGACAGTGCTGACAAGGGCATGGTAAATATCAAAAATCTCATACATTGTTAGTGGGAATGTAACTTGAATGATCTTTTTGGAAATAAATAGTATAAATACAGAATATAAAAATATTTATTTCTATGACCCATAATTTCTTTTCTGGGATTTTGCAGAAAAACATACTTTTATACATGCTTTCATTCATTCACTCATTTATTTATTTATTCAGCAAATATTTATTGAGTATGTGCTATCCCTGTGCTATGTGCTGGGGTTACGGGGAAGAACCAGGTAGATGTGGTCCCTGCCTTCATAGGAGTGGGAAAGATAGACAGAAAACAAATTATCAATTACTTAAAATTGTATGAAGTGCCATGGGGGGGAAGTACAGGATGCTATAAGAACATATACTAGGAGGCTAACTGGAGTTATTATAAGTGCAACAAATTGGAAACAATCTGAACATCTACATGGAGAAGAATGGTTTGAGAAATCTCAGTACATCCACTTGAAGGATTATTACAAAATCACTTAAATGTCCTTTGATAGAGCATGGAAAATTGCTAGTGATTTAATGCTAAGAGAAAAAGAGATAGAAAATTATGGACCCAGTATGACTACAATTATGTTAAAGAAAAAAAGAGAGGGAGAGAGTGAGCGAGCGAGCGAGAGAAATCATCTCCTACCCCTCCCAAATCTAAGCATAAAAGACAGAGACTGGAAGAAAAAAATACTAGAATATTAATAGATCTATTAATGATTTGTTTTCTTATTCTGCTTTTCTGAAGGTTTTGAATTTTCTTTATTAGTCTACATTATTTATATAATAACAATAAGCATTAACAATTTTTAAAATAATGTTTTACTAAGCTGTGATTAATTACACACAGGTCTACTTTTTTGGTTCCTGGCTGGTTATTTCATTAGCTTCTTGATATCCTGGGAGTCCTTAATGAGGAGAGTAGCCTCAGCCCAAATAAACCCTCAAACTGAAAGGCAGAGGTGATGAGTCAGACATTGCCTGCTGATTTTCGATAACTGGCTGTTATCATACTCCCACACAATGTGTGGAAATCTTTTTATGCCAGTACGGTATAGAGCTACTTGAGTGAATTGCTATTGTTTCTTCCTCATTTATTAACTATAAATTTTAATTTATAAATTATATGGAACAGGAAGTTAATAGTGGTACAGTTGGAAATATAAGGCTTATTCTGCTCAGCCAGAGCCATCCGAGATAGTCTGGACTTTGATCTCCATGAGCTTCTTTCTTAGTGAGTTAACACCAGGGCTGATGGCCTGGCTGGAAGAGTTAAAATCTTGGGATTGGTAAAGGGCTATAGTTCTAAACATCCATAACTGAGAGCTTAGATCAGTTAGTGTATATGTTACTCTCTTCCAGCAGAAAAGGAGAGTTCGCTTTGCTAAGCAGCCCCCTACTAGAGAAGTTTCACTGCATAAGAGTATTACCCCCAGTTAACCATAAATACAGTTGATTAGAAATGTCATTGTCCAACTATTCCAATATCTGAAGGACCACTCTATACATATATAGTGAGGTGCATAATCTTATTGTTGAAACTCCGCTGAAACTACACCATAGGTACAAGTTGTTTTGACAGTGTAAAGAACGTGCTTCACAGTTGAAAAGCTAATATTGATGTTCCATGACACACGAAATGAGGTATTTAGTCAACGAGTTTAAAAAGAAATGTATAGATGGGAATTTCCCCTTTTCCATTAAAGGATAATGAATAATTCACTTAATGATATATGTCCCCTAAAACAATGTCCTTGTAAGCTTACATAAATATTTGTCTAAACTTTAGTAAAATATTTGTTGGCAAAAGAGCTTTTCTCATTTTACTAGGTATTGAACTTTGCAGATTATTCAGTTGGTCTTATTGCATCCCATTTATTTCTGTCATTTTGCCTCTAAAAACTGTGTTGAAGACGTTGACACATTTCAGAGCATTACACTAAATAAATCTGTCTTGCACATTCCACTGTGCTTTTTCTGGAATATTATAAATATTCAAATATAGGCACACATGCAGATTCAAAATAAAATTTAATACATGCAAATTTTGCATAAATTCCATATTTATAACTTGGCAATAGTTTTGAACTTGTTATCCTATGATATAAATGTATCAAATAGGAGCTCATGGGAATTATCAATAAATGTATTTTTCTGATTAAACTGTGGGCTCTTTTTCAGTCACAATTTAAGCTTCAATTCTGAGTTATATTATAAGAGTGTAATTTGCACTTCATTTACTCTGAATTGTCAAGAATCATGTTCTTCCGCAATGTAAGTGTCTGCAAAGAGTACTTCTTATTCAGATTGATTGCTTTTTAAATTTTACTAGCGGAGATGCCCTAGTGAGTCTGAGAGAATTGGTCTGTTTCTTGTGAAGAGTTTAGTTCTAATGAATCGGTTCCATGCACTATTCTGTACGAATACAGAGCAATTGAAATGTGCAATGTATTGATTTACAGCAAATGGATTAGGCCTGTGTGCACCATTCCTTGCATTAATTGACTTTCTCCCATAACAGTACTAATAACTACAAATCTTCAGTATAGTATTAGCTTCAATTTACTCATAAAGGTCCTTGGGTTTTTGCTAACTTACTACAGGAGAGTCAATACAAGCAAAGAGTATTTAGAAATTGACTAGGGTGACCAAGTTACATCATACAACCCAGAAATTTTTTAAAGGGCTCTTTGATCATGGCAGCCAACTCTTCAGTTATTACAATAAATAGGAGTACAATAAATAGGAGTTGACTAAACTCACCAGTGAAGACCTAGATTATCACAATGGATGAAAATAAAAATCCAGCTATGTGCTGTGTATAAGAGACAAAAGTAAAATATACGAACATAAAGCACACAAAAAGGATTGGAATAGGTACACTATGCAAACACTAGCCAGAAGTAAACTGATGTGGCTATGTTGATATCAGACAAAACAGACTTTAAGGCAGAACCATTATTGGGGATAAACAGGATCACTGTGTAATGATTAACAGTTCAGTTTTTTTTTTTCAGATAACAATTCTAAACTTGTATATGCTTAATACCATAAGTTTGAAACGTATAAAGCAAAAGTTGGCAGAGCTAAAAGCAGAAATTATAAAATCTGATTTTTTTTCAGAAATTGATAGGTAAAATGAACAAAAAATGGATAAGGATACAGAGGATTTGAACAACATGATTAACAAGCTCAATATAATGGGTATATATATACACACACATATACATCTAAAATACACACGTACACACACACACACACCCACATATATATAATTTGCACCCAATTGGAAGAATACACACTCTTCCTATGTGCATATGGAACACTTTTGAAAATAGACCATATACTGAGCCCTAAAATTAGTCATGAAAACTTCACTGAATGAATTATCTTGTAGACCATACTATCTGATCATATGCAGTGCTTAAACATTGGATGTTGTGTTATACCTGAGTGCATGTGAAGGAACGTTAGTAGTTTGCTATATTCGTAAGTATTATGATTCCTTCACTGACCACATAACGTTTCTTAATTGACATACAAAAGTGAAGAACTCCAAGACTTAGGTAGTTTGACCAGGTAACTTGGGGTGATTTTCCATGAAGATCTATTACTATTTTGGGGCGCCTACTGAGCCAGGTCCTGTGCAAGGAGCATATTATGTATTTTCTCATTTAATTCTCACAACAACCCTCTGAGGTAGACTTTTTATATATATACTTCAAGTTCTAGGGTACATGTGCACAACATGCAGATTTATTACATATGTATACATGTACCATGTTGGTGTGCTGCACCCATTAACTTGTCATTTACATTAGGTATATCTCCTAATGCTATCCCTCTCCTCTCCCCTCACCCCATGACAGGCCCTGGTGTGTGATGTTCCCCACCGTGTGTCCAAGTGTTCTCATTGTTCAATTCTCATCTATGAGTGAGAACATGCGGTGTTTGGTTTTCTGTCCTTGCAATAGTTTGCTCAGAATGATGGTTTCCAGCTGCATCCATGTCCCTACAAAGGACATGAACTCATCCTTTTTATGGCTGCATAGTATTCCATGGTATATATGTGCCACATTTTCTTAATCCAGTCTATCAATGATGGACATTTGGGATACTTCCAAGTCTTTGCTATTGTGAATAGTGCTGCAATAAACATACGTGTGCATGTGTCTTTAGAGCAGCATCATTTATAATCTTTTGAGTATATACCCAGTAATGGGATGGCATTTTTTCATGTGTCTGTTGGCTGCATAAATGTCTTCTTTTGAGAAGTATCTATTCATATCCTTTGCCCACTTTTTGATGGAGTTGTTTGACTTTTTTTCTTGTAAATTTGTTTGAGTTCTTTGTAGATTCTGGATATTAGCCCTTTGTCAGATGGGTAGATTGCAAAAATTTTCTCCCATTCTGTAGGTTGCCTGTTCACTCTGATGGTAGTTTCTTTTGCTGTGCAGAAGCTCTTTGGTTTAATTAGATCCCATTTGTCCATTTTGGCTTTTGTTGCCATTGCTTTTGGTGTTTTAGACATGAAGTCCTTGCCCATGCTTATGTCCTGAATGGTATTGCCTAGGTTTTCTTCTAGGGTTTTGATGGTTTTAGGTCTAACATTTAAGTCTTTAATCCATCTTGAATTAACTTTTGTATAAGGTGTAAGGAAAGGATCCAGTTTCAGCTTTCTACATATGGTTGGCCAGTTTTCCCAGCACCATTTGTTAAATAGAGAATCCTTTTCCCATTTCTTGTTTTTGTCAGGTTTGTCAAAGATCAGATGGTTGTAGATGTGTGGTATTATTTCTGAGGACTCTCTTCTGTTCCATTGATCTATATCTCTGTTTTGGTACCAGTACCATGCTGTTTTGGTTACTGTAGCCTTGTAGTATAGTTTGAAGTCAGGTAGCGTGATGCCTCCAGCTTTGTTCTTTTGGCTTAGGATTGACTTGGCAATGCAGGCTCTTTTTTGGTTCCACATGAACTTTAAAGTAGTTTTTTCCAATTCTGTGAAGAAAGTTATTGGTAGCTTGATGGGGATGGCATTGAATCTGCAAATTACCATGGGCAGTGTGGCCGTTTTCATGATAGTGATTCTTCCTATCCATGAGCATGGAATGTTCTTCCATTTGTTTGTGTCCTCTTTTATTTCCTTGATCAGTGGTTTGTAGTTCTCCTTGAAAAGGTCCTTCACATCCCTTGTAAGTTGGATTCCTAGGTATTTATTCTCTTTGAAGCAATTGTGAATGGGAGTTCATTCATGATTTGGCTCTCTGTTTGTCTGTTAATGGTGTATAGGAATGCTTGTGATTTTTGCACATTGATTTTGTATCCTGAGACTTTGCTAAAGTTGCTTATCAGCTTAAGGAGATTTTGGGCTGAGATGATGGGGTTTTCTAAATATACAATCATGTCATCTGCAAACAAGGACAATTTGACTTCCTCTTTTCCTAATTGAATACCCTTTATTTCTTTCCCCTGCCCGATTGCCGTGGCCAGAACTTTCAACACTATGTTGAATAGGAGTGATGAGAGAGGGCATCCCTGCCTTGTGTCAGTTTTCAAAGGGAATGCTTCCAGGTTTTGCTCATTCAGTATGATATTGACTGTGGGTTTGTCATAAATAGCTCTTATTATTTTGAGATACATTCCATCAATGAGTTTTTAGCATGAAGGGCTGTTGAATTTTGTTGAAGGCCTTTTCTGCATCTACTGAGATAATCATGTGGTTTTTGTCTTTGGTTCTGTTTATATGATGGATTACGTTTATTGATTTGCATATGTTGCACCAGCCTTGCATCCCAGGGATGAAGCCAACTTGATTGTGGTGGATAAGTTTTTTGATGTGCTGCTGGATTCGATTTGCCAGTATTTTATTGAGGATTTTTGCATCGATGTTCATCAGGGATATTGGTCTAAAATTCTCTTTTTTTTTGTTGTGTCTCTGCCAGGCTTTGGTATCAGGATGATGCTGGTCTCATAAAAAGGGTGAGGGAGCATTCCCTCTTTTTCTATTGATTGGAATAGTTTCAGAAGGAATCATACCAGCTCCTCTTTGCACCTCTGAGGTAGATGTTTTGAAACCCCATTTAAAGATGAGAAAACAGAGAACTGGACAAGATACATAACCTGCTAAATCTTCACAGCTAGACAGTATTGGAGTGGGCATTTAAAATCAACTGGGATATTTGGCCTGTCTGATATATTTTAATGTCTACTAAATTCTCAGACAAATCTCTAAAAACCTTTCTCTTTTCTGTGGCTATGTCTATACAAGCTAAGTGGAATGGAGACCTGAAGTAACTATCTGGCGATATGAAGATCCAACATATTAGCTGGTTTTTAAAAAACACCTTTTAAAAATTTAATAAAAGTCACTCTTTCAAGGTGAACTCTGCAGGTCTTTTTTCCCCTCTTAAAGATTTAGATGCCCAAGTTATTTCGAATGCTTTTTACATTGAAGATTTACACAGAAGTATGATGTTTTAAGGGAAATAAAAAAAGACGCTAGAGAAAAGATTCAAGTTTTCTTTTTTCAAATAAGAAAAATGAAGATCTTAAATGTATTTTAATTTCTACCCCCTTGTAGACTGCTATGTGGTACATACACTATGCAAAATTTGTAAGAGGCCAAAGAATCTTGCTTCTTTTAGAATGTTGGCATTTGTGTCATTAGCAGTTAGTTGCATTGCTTTGACCAATTGTGACCTGTTTCTATAAATGACTATTGCTTTTTGCTGCATTTGGTCAGTGTAGACACAGCCTTTGAAGGGTAGTATAAATGAGTTCAGGCAGGGCATCTCTTGTAATCTGGGAACAGAGGAGCCAGTGAAATAAAGATACTTTCTTTCAAAAACCAAGGGAGGAGTCCCAGATGAAATGAATCCTGAAGCCTACTTTTATTTTAGGGGCTCATCGTGAAGATAAGAATCCATTTTGATGCTGAAATAACCAAATAAGAGTAGCACATTCCCATAGGAGTGACCATTCTCTTCCTTTTGGAAGAGGCAGCTTTAGAAAAGTGCCATTATGCAAAGCTGGAGGCCATAAAAAAGTGCCATTAAAGAGAATGCAAATTAGCTTGGGCCTACCAGCCTGGCAGGCATTATTAATGTTGGAGGCAAATAAATTAGGTTGAAGGTATGGAAGAACCATAAAAAGACAACCAGAGGCCAGTGTGACATTGGGCTGATTGCCACTTTAGCTGATGCCTCATGGCTGAGACTTTGCTAAGTGGAAGATTAACTGACAAAACAGCTTGAAGGTTGACGAACTATTTGAGCTCATTGCCAGATACTCTAGAGGCAAAAATACTTATTTTTGTGATTTGTTTTTGCTGAAAGTGGTACAGTATGTTCTAAGAGTATAATAGGCCAACTCTAGCTCATTAAAGCAATATTGAAATGAAGCATATTGGTGGGAATGGTGCATAGTAGACTATTTATGAAAAATTACTTCAATAAAAAACTTGATGAACATGTAAAAATGATTTTATGTATAAATACACCATAAGATTTATGAAAGATAATTATACTAATATGAGAATATGAAGCTGAAGCAAGGTATTTTTAAAAAATTACATTGTTGAACAAAATGGTCTGTGAATATTTCTGCTTTTAGGTAAGGATCTATGCTTTGCATCCGCCTCCTTCAGTTTGTTTTTTTGTGACTTAAGCAAATAAAAAAAATAAAAAAGAGATCATTTTAGTATTAGTATATCATTCTACAATCTTCTGGAAGCTTTTGTATTTATCGCCATACGTGTGTACATTAAATCTGCATCTCCCTCTCATTTATATGTTTATGAAGTTCTAAAGATATACACATGTGCACACAAAATAATTAAGCAAGTGATGTGTGTTTGACAATGATTGGTGACTTAATGCCAGTTAGAGGGGGTTAAAAAAGAACACTTGCTTTCTTAATCCAGTTGTTCCCATGCTTTTTGGTTTATGTGCTTAAGGAGAGAACCCATTTAAAGTGCCAGAATTTGCATACATGCAGCTTTGACTGAGACTTCTGTTTAATCCAGTGGTCTTGAAAAATTATTAGTGAGGGTTTTAGAGACCTACATGTCATGAGATCCATTAGGACTGGGTTTATTTCTGGATTCTATTTTACTTGTCTATAAAGTTATCTTTAATCAAATGATACATAGTCTTGACTACTGTTGCTTTGCAGCTAGTTTTGAAAGCAGGAAGTGCGAATCTTTTGTTTATTTTTTCTTTCTCTAGATTGTTTTGACTATTGTTGGCACCTTGAATTTCATTGTGAATTTTAGCATCAGCTTATCAATATCTGCAAAGAAGCCGGCTGGGGTTTTTTTGGGGATTGTATTAAATCTGTAGATCAGTTTCGGGGAGTATTTCCGTATGGACAATATTGTTTTTCAATTCATAAACCCGGGCTATTTTTCCATTTGTTTAGGTCTTTAAATTCTTTCAGTGCTAATTTGAAGCCTTTAGATTGTAAGTTTTGAACTTATTTTTTAAATTTATTTATAAGTATTTTACTCTTTTGATATTATTGTAAGTTGAATTTTTTTCATTTTTGGATTTTTCATTGCTACTGTATAAAAAGATAATTTTTTTTGTTTGTTTGTTTTGCAATGGAGTCTCTGTCGGCCAGACTGGAGTGCAGTGGCACAATCCTGGCTCACTGCAACCTCCGCCTCCCACGTTCAAGCAATTCTCCTGCCTCAGCCTCTTGAGTAGCTGGGATTACAGGTGCATGCCCCATGCCCGGCTAATTTTTGTCTTTTTAGTGGAGATGGGGTTTCACCATGTTGGCCAGTCTGGTCTCAAACTCCTGACCTCAAGTCATCTGCCCGCTTTGGCCTCCCAGAGTGCTGGGATGACAGGCATGAGCTACTGTGCCCGGCCAGTTAATTTTTCAATGTTGATCTTGTATGCTGCAGTCTTGTTGAATTCATTTTTAAGTTCTAATAGTTTTTCAGAGTATCCCTCAAGATTTTCTATACACAAATGATAGAGTTTGGATGTGTGTTCCCCACAATCTCATGTTGAAATGTAATCCCCAATGTTGGAGGTGGGGCCTGGTGGGAGGTGTTTGGATTATGGGAGCAGATCTCTCATGAATGGCTCAGTACCCTCCCTGTGGTAATGAGGTCACATGACATCTGTTTGCTTAAAAGAGTCTGGCACTTCCACCTCTCTCTCTTGCTCCCTCTCTTGCCATGTGACACACTGGTTTCCCTTCACCTTCCACCATGATTCTAAGCTTCCTGAGGCCCTTGCCAGAAGCAGAAGCCAGCACTATGCTCTCTGTACAACCTGCAGAACTATAAGCCAGATAAACTTCTTTTTATGTTACCGAGTCTCAGACATTCCTTTACAGCAACACAAATGGACTAATACAACATGCTTATGTTATCTGTAAATAGATACCTTTATTTCTTACTATCCAGTGTTGATGAATTTTATTTCCTTTTCCTGCCTAACTTCCTTGGCTAGAATATCCAGTAAAATGTGAACTAGAAGTGGCTATAATGAGCTCCTTTAACTTGTTTTTGATCTCAGGGGAAAGCATTCAGTCTTTCATTCTTTTTATTATTTTTTGAGACAAGGTCTCACTGTCATTCAGGTTGGGATGCAGTGGCATGATCAGAGCTCACTGCACCCTCAACCTCCTGGGGCTTGAGGAAACCTTCCACTTCAGCCTTCCAAGTAGGAAGAACTATAGGCAAGGATCACTACGCCTGACTAATTTTTAAATTCTGTGTAGAGATGGGGTCTTGCTATGTCTCGCAGGCTGGTCTTGGACTCCCGGGTTCGAGTAATGTACTGCCTCGACCTTCCAAAGTGTTGGGATAACAGGTGTGAGCCACTGCTCTCTGCCCAGCCTTTCACTATTAAATATGTTAGCTCTAGGTTTTTCCTAGGTGTCTTTATCAGATTGAGGAAGTTCTCTTATTCCTAGTTTGATGAGTGTTTAAAAAAAAATGAATGGATGTTGGATTTTGTCATGATTATTCTGCATTTCTTGAGATAATTGTGTTTTTTCTCTTTATTTTTTATTTATTATTATTATTTTTTGAGACAGGGTTTCCTTTTGTTGCCCAGGGTAGAGTGCAGTGGCATGATCATGGCTCACTGAAGCTTCAGCTTCCTGGGCTCAAGCAATCCCCCCACCTCAGCCTCTTGAATAGCTGGGACCACAGGTGTGCATCACTATGCCCAGATAAGTTTATTTTTTATTGTAGAGATGGGGTCTCACTGTGTTGCCCAGGCTGGTCTCAAACTCCTGGGCTCAGGAGGTCCTCCTGCCTTGGCCTCCCACATGCTGGGATTACAGGTTTAAGTCACCACACTCTACCTCTTCATTCTATTGATATAGTGTTTTGCATTAATTTACTCCCAGGTATTAAGCCAACGTCGCATTCTCTTGACAAATGCTACTTAGTCATGGTGTATAATCTTTTTTTATATATTGCTGGATTGCTTAGATTTTCTTCTAGTATTTTCATAGTTTCAGGTCTTATGTTTAAGTCTTTAATTTTGCGTTGATTTTTGCACATGAGGGCTAAGGGTCCAGTTTTATTCTTCTGCATGTGGCTATCCAATATTCTCAGCATAAGTTATTGAAGAGGGTGCCCTTTTCCCAATATGTATTCTTAGGGCCTTTGTTGAAAATCAGTTAGATGTAAATACACAGATTTTTTTTCTGGGTTCTCTACTCTGTTCCATTGGTCTATATATCTGTTTTCATATCAGTATCATGCTGTTGTGGTTACTATAACTTTCTAGTATAATTTGAAGTCATGTGGCGTCATGCCTCCAGCATTGTCCTTTTTGCTCAGTATTGCTTCGGCTGTTCAGGGTCTTCTGTAGTTTCATACACGTTTCAGAATTTTTTTTTTCTATTTCTATGAAGAATGTTATTGGTATTTTGACAGGGATTGCATTGAATCTGTAGATTGCTTTGGGTAGTGTGGACATTTTAACAATATTAATTATTTCAATCTATGAACATGTGATGACTTTCCTCTTTTCTGTCTTCTTCAATTTCTTCAGAGTTTTATTGTTTTTATTTTACTTCCTTGGTTAAATTTATTCCTTGTTATTTTATTTTTTTGTAGCTGCTATAAATGGAATTACTTTCTTGATTTCCTCTTCAGCTAGTTTGTCAGTGGTGTATCAAAACACTATTGACTTTTGTATGTTGATGTTTGTGTCCTGCAACTTTACTAAATTCATTAAATATTTCTAAGATATTTTTAATGGAATTTTTAGGGTTTTCTATATATAAGACAATGTCATCTGCAAACAGAGACAGTTTGACTTTCTCTTTTTCAATTTGGATGCATTTTATTTCTTTTTTTTTTTTCTTTCTCAACTTTTATTTAAGGTTCAAGTGTACATGCGCAGGTTTGTTAGATGGGTAAGTTGCATGTCACTGGAGTTTGGTGTACAAATGATTTCATGACCCAGGTAGTGGGCATAGTATCTGACAAGTAGTTTTTCAACCCTCATCCTCCTCCCACTCTCCACCCTCAAGTAGGCCCTGGTGTCTATTGTTCCTCTCTTTGTGTCTAAGTGTACTCAGTGTTTAGCTCTCACTTATAAGTAAGGACATGCAATATTTGGTTTTCTGTTCCTGTGTTAATTTGCTTAGAATAATGACCTCCAGCTGTATCTATATTCATAGGAGACATTGGTCTGTAGTTTTCTTGTGATGTCTTTGTCTGAATTTGGTATTAAAGTAACACTAGTCTCACAGAATGTGTTGAGATATATTCTCTCCTCTTCTATTTTTTTTTTAAAGAGTTTGTGAAAGCTTGGTGTTAATTCTTTTTAAATTTTTGGTGTAATTTACTAGAGAAACATATGGGCCTGGGCTTTTCTCTGTGGTAAGTTAAAATTATTTATTCTATCACTTTACTTTTTATAGTTCAATTCAATTTTTTATTTCTTTGCGAGTTAATTTCAGTAGTTTATTGTCTTTCTGGTAACTTGAGCGTTCTTTCCAAGTTATCCAGTTTATTGGCATACAGCTGTTCATAGCATTACCTTATAATTCAATTTATTGTTAAAGGATAGTATTTATGTCCCCTCTTTCATTCCTGATTTTAATAATTGAGTCTTTTCTCTTTTTTGTTCAGTATAAGTTCTGTTTTATCAATTTTGTTGATCTCTTCAAAGATTCAATTTTTGTTTTCATTGATTTTATTAATTCTTTTTGAACTCTCAATTCCCTAGAATCTATAATATTTCTTTTCTTCTGCTTGCTTTAGGTTTGGTGTGTTCTTCCCTTTTCAGTATCTTATGATATAAAGTTATATTAGTGATTTGAAATTTTTCAAATTATAGCTGTAAATGCCTACATTTTCAAAAAGAAAAGATTTCAAATCGTTTCATTCCATAAGCTTTGATATGTTTTGTTTTATCCCGTAGGTTTTGGTATGTTTGGTTTCATTGTCATTTGTATCAAATAATTTTCTGATTTCCTTTATGATTTTTTTCCTTGACTTATTGGTTATTTTGCAGTGTGATGTTTAATTTTTCACGTATTTGTGAATTCCCCAAATTTCCTTCTGTAAATGATTTATAGTTTCATTCCACTGTAATTGGAGAACATATGTTGTATGATTCAACTATTTTAAATATGTTGAGACTTCACGACCAGTCTGGGCAACACGGCAAAACTCTATTTCTACCAAAAATACAAAAAATTAGCTGAGTGTGGTGGTGCACACCTGCAGTCCCAGCTACTCTGGAGGCTAAGGTGGGAGGATCATTTGAGTCCTGGGAGGTGGAGGTTGCAGTGAGCCGAGATTGTGCTGCTGCACTGAAGCCTAGATGACAGAGTAAGACCCTATCTGGAAAAAAAAATATGTTGAGACACATCTTATGTTCTAACATATGCTCTATCCTAGAGAATGTTCTGTGTGCATCTGAGAAGACTATTTTGCTGTTGGTGGTGGAGTGTTCTATAGATGTTTGCTAAAACTTGTTAGTTTATTGTGCTGTTTAAGACTTCTATTTCTCTATTGATCTTTTTCTAGTTGTTCCATCCAATATTGAAATCGGGATATTGAAGTCTGCAATTATTATTATTGAATTATCTATTTTTTCCTTTCAGTTCTGTCAGTTTTTACTTCATGTGTTTTAGGGATCTGTTGTTAGCTGCACATATATTTATAGTTGTTATGTTTTCTTGATGCATTGTTTCTTTATCATTATAAAAATTCTCTCTCTAGTAATTTTGTAATATTTATTTTCTCTGATATTAGTATAGCCATTCCATATTTCTTGTGGTTCTTGTTTCCGTGATATATTTTCTCTTCTTTTTCCTCTAAAGTGATTTCTGTCTTTTTCTTTGTATAATGTGTGTCTCTTGTAGACAGCATATAGCTGGATCTTGTTTGTTTTTTTATTTCATTCTGGCAGTCTGTGCCTTTTGATTGGATTGTTTCATCCATCTACATTTAACAATATTAGTGATATGGCTTGATTCACCTTATTTTGATTTTCTGTATATCTCATGTCTTTTTTGTTCCCCTGTTGCTCCTGTACTGCTTTGTCTTATATTAAGTTAATGCTTTCCAGTGTAACATTTTAATTCCCTTAATGATTTTCTACTGTATTTTGTTGTTATTTTCTCAATGTATTCTCTAGGGATTAATCTATATATATTAAATTATCAGAATCTACTTCATATTTATAGTAACTTAATTACAATAAACACTGTAAGTGCTTTTCCTAGATAGCTCTGCTTCTTCTTCCCTCTTTTTATGCTGTCATTGTTATAAATTTTACATCTATACATGTTACAAACTCAGCAGCGCATTGTTATAATTATTACTTAATGAAATTTTATGTCTTCTAAAGAAGGTAGGAGAAGTGAGAAAACAAGTATATTTATTAAGTTTCTTATAAACCATGTTATATATCATTACTGGTTCTGTTTGTTTGTTTCTGTGCATTTAAGTTACCATTTTGTATTTCCTCACTCCAGTATAGTCTTGCTCCAAAACATTTATTTTGGTTTGTTATTGTCATATGTTAAATGTATATATGTTATGGTCCCAACAATACAATTATATACCTATTATTTTATGATTGCTTTTCAAAGTTTGTTGTGAGAAAAAGGGAGTAAATATGCATTTATACTGTATTTTATTATTATATTATTATTATTACTCCATTATTTTGTTATTATATTATCTTCAAATGAGCTGATTTTTTCTTTCATGTGGACTTGAATTACCACCTGGTCCCATGTGCTTTCAGCTGGAGAATTTTTCTTTATTATTTCTTGTAATGCAGGACTGTTAGCATGAGATTCTCTCATGCTAACATGAGATATTTTGTTTTCTGTGAATGTCTTTATATTGCTTTCAGTTTTGAAAATATTTTTGCTGGATATACAGTTCTTAGTTATTGGTTTCTTTTCTTAAGCATGTTGAATGCCATCCCACTGCCTTTGTCCTCTATTGTGTCTGATGAGAAGTTAGCTGTCAATGTTATTGGGGTTCCTCTGTGTGTGATGGGTCACTTTTCTCTTACCGCTTTGAAGAGTTTCTCTTTCTCTTTTTAACATTTTTAGTATGGTATGTCTGTGTTAGGATCTCTTTTTGGTTATCCTACTTGGAGTTCATTGAGCTACTTGCATGTGTAGATTAATTTTTCCTCCAGCATAGAGAAAGAAGGTATTAGCCATTCAGATTTTTTTTTTTTTTCTGTTGCTTTCTCCTTCTGGTACTCTTCCTTTAGGTGTATGCTGGTGTGCTTTTTGGTGTACCATAGTTCTCTGAGGTTCTGTCCATTTTTATACCTTCTTTCTCGCTCTGTTTTCAGATTGCATAATGTCTATGGAAATATCTTCAAGGTTGCTGATTATTTATCCTGCCAACTCAAATTGTCTGCTGAAGCCTTGTAGTAATTTTTTTTTTTTTTTAAATTGAGACAGAGTCTCGCTCTGTCACCCAGGCTGGAGTGCACTGGTGCGATCTTGGCTCACTGCAACCTCTGTCTCCCTGGTTCAAGCAGTTCTCCCACCTCAGCCTCCTGAGTAGCTAGGATCACAGACGCACGCCACCATGCCCAGCTAATTTTTGTATTTTTAGTAGAGAGGGGGTTTCACCATGTTGGCCAGGCTGGTCTCCAACTCCTGGCCTCAAGTGATCTGCCTGCCTAGGCCTCCCAAAGTGCTGGGATTACAGGCATGAACCACTGTGCCCAGCCCTTGCAGTACATTTTAAATTTCAATTATTCTTTTCAACTTCAGAGTGTTCATTGGTTTCATTTTTATAATGTCTATATTATATAATATAGACATTATATTATAGAAAACACATAAAAATATATATAAATAAATATATATTATAGAATATAGAATATATGTAGAATAGAATATATATTCTATTCTAAATACAGAAATATATTATAGAAAAAATATTATATATAATATATAATATTATATAATATAGACATAATATCTTTTAACAGATATTATATATTTAGTGAGACATTGTCATTATACCTTCCTTTACTTCTTTAAGTATGGTTTTCATTAGTTTCAACACTATTTCTAAAGGCTGCTTTGAATTATTTGTTAAGTCTGACATCTGGGCCGTCTCACAGATAGATCCCATTGCTTGCCTTTTTCTCTTGTGTATGGGTCACACATTTCTATGTCTTTTCATGTCCCATAATATTTTGTTGGAAACTGGACCTTTTGAAACTCTGGATAATGATTCTCCTCCACTTTCACTGGGTTGTATATTTGTTGCTGTTTGCTTATTTATTCTGGGACTTGTCTGAACTATTTTACTAAAACCTATTTCTCCGCTGTGTGAATCCTTTGATGTCAGAGGGCTGTCTTGGGCATATGCAGAGTCACAGTGGGATAACAGTTTTAGCAGGGATTTCTTTGTGTCTTTCCCTGATATTTCTGTTAAACAGTCTGCCTCTGTTGTTATCACATCTATCTGTTAGACTCCACGAATTGTTGGGTGATTGCTGTATTGTTTTTGACAATATCCTGGGGCATCAATTGTTCCACAGTCTGATTCAATTAAGTCTGGACACTTTTGCTGGGGTATTTTTTGAGGCCAGTCTTTGAGATTTGTTCTAACCCCAGAAGGGCTCTTGTTTGCTGGCTCTTTTTCTGATTATCTAATGTTAGCTTCCCTATGATTTAGCTTGTCTCTGTTACACATCCTCTTAAATGCTTATCACCAAGATTTCCATTTTTTTCTTAGAGGACCTTCAGGGTTGTACTTTCCCTTATGCTATAATAAAAAGTCACTTCCTTTGGGGAGAGCTTTGGAGCTCTCTGTTTTATGGCCTACCTTTCTCTTAGTGTACAGTGTCTGAGCCATTGCTTTGGAGTTGGAGGCAAGGACAGGGATCTTGTTTCTCTCAAAATGACACTGCTTCTTTTCTAGCCGGGTATTCATGGAGTCAGTATCCTCTGGTCTTCTCAGTTTGCCTCTCCTGATGTGGAGCCTCTTTGCTGATAGCGAGCTAGACCAGTGGTGATTGGGGATTCAGTGCTGTTGCTTTGCTATGCCTGAAGTACAGTCTCCATCCTATAACTAGAGACACTGTTGAGGAAGGGAGCCCCTGAATTCTTGGCCATGCTTGCCTGGAGTATAGCCTTTACAACAAAGAGCTGATGTTGATGAGAATTCTGGAGCCCTTGCTCTCCTGGGGAGATACCATAGCTCTTGACTGGGAGCTAGGGATTGTGGGTATCTCCTCTTTTTGTCCACACCCACCTGTACTGGTCCTGCTGGGTGAAGGGGAGAGAGTAGATCATGGCTCAAGTGCTACAGACTCTCCTTCTTTTTACCAAAGGTTAGTAGACTTCCTTCAATAAATCCTTCCTTATTTGCTATATGCATTAAGAACATTTCCAGAGACAGTAAATGACTGCTTTAGAATTTTCACCAGTATGGTTGTTTTACTGGGGAGAGGCCTGCAGAGCTATGTCACAGTTTTCTTGGTTTTAGGTATTATGGATGATTTTTTTTAATTGGTTCCAAAACATATTATACATTATGTTCAGGGATGCTGGGTCCTATTTAAATCTTTTATTTTAGCAAGCAGTCTCCCTGTTTAGGTTTAGCATGTAGGTCTTGGCCTACTTTTTTTGGCTGTGGTTCCACTGTGAGTTTAATTTTCAGAACGTTTGTGGTGTTATTTAGGTCTCTTCTGTTTATTTAGTATTATTGGACTTTCACTGGTCTCTGTTAGTGCTGCCTAAGGAAGCCAAGGGCTTTCCCCAAGCCAAGCCCTTGGGTGTCTTTTGGTGGGGGAGGGTTGTATTGAGATCCTTCTTATAGTATTATCCCAGCCTGGTGTCTCTGGTTTGGGGAGGAAAGTCTTGGGCCCATGGGGACTAAGAGGCCTCTTAGACCCATATGCTTGCTGCAGTTGTCTCTTTTGATAGCTCTTTCAGCCTGCCCCAGTGTCTCTGGGCAGGGGAGGAGAGTGTCAGGCCAATAAGAACGAAGAGCCTTTCCAGTGGCTGGGTGCAGTGGCTCATGCTTGTAATCCCAACACTTTGGTAGGCCGAGGTGGGTGGATCACTAGAAGTCAGGAGTTCGAGACCAGCCTGGCCAGCATGGCGAAACCCTATCTCTACTAAAAATACAAAATTAGCCAGGCATGGTGGTGCACATCTGTAATCCCAGCTACTAAGGAGGCTGAGGCATGAGAATCGCTTGAACCTGGAAGGTGGAGGTTGCAGTGAGCCGAGATCACGTTGGTGCACTCCAGCCTGGGCGACAGAGCAAGGCTCCATCTAAAGCAAAACAAAACAAAACAACAACAACAAAAACAACAACAAAAAACTTCCTAGAATGGGCTGCTTGCCACAATTGGGTCTCTTTTATTGGTTCTGCCCACCCATCTTGATGCCTCTGGGAAAGGGAAGAGAGTCTTAGGCTCATGGGGGCAAAGGAGCATCCTGTATCTAGCTGTTTGCTATAACTGAGTCCCTTTTTCCACTTCCGTCTGCTTATCCTGATGTCTCTGGGGGAAGAGGAGTCTTGAATCCTCAGGGACAAAGGACTTCCTGAAATAGTCTCCTACCTGTGGTTAGGTCCTGTTTGCTTAATTTGGTTTTGTGGACCTTTTGCATATCCTTGTTGTTTTTCTCTCTAGTTTTTCTATCAGTTTTCCAGAGAGGAGGTCGAAGTTTCTAACTATAATTGTGGATTTGTCTATTTCTCCTTTTAGTTCCATCAGTTTTCACTTCATATATTTTGCTTTTCTGTTCTTTGTTACACACACATTTAGAATTGTTGTGTGTTCTTGGTTGATTGACCCTTTTATCATTATGTAATGTCCTCCTACATTCTTGGTAATTTTGTGTTCCAAAGTCTACTTTACCTAATATTAGTATAGCTGCTTATTGCTTTATTTTGATTGATACCTACATGATGTATTTTCCTATTTTTCAGTGCCTTCTTTTGCTTGTTTTATGTATTATGTCAGGCTGGAGTACAGTGGCTATTCACAGGTGTGATCACAACTCACCGCAGCCTCGAATTACTGGCCTCAAGTGATCCTTCCACCTCAGCCTCCCAAGTAGGTAGGACTGTAGGCTCACACTATGGCACCTGGCTTGTCATGTGTGTTTTTTTGTAAAATCTAGAATTAGTTGGAGGAATAGAGAGAAATGTGTATACTCTTGTCTTGTCCAGAACCAGAAATTTAGTTCACCTATTTCTGTTTTCTTGAATGATCTGGGTTGGCTTTTTAAGTCTTTGAGGCTCCGTGTTGCACTCACCTAATTTTAGCTCAATAATATCATGTTACTGAGTCTACCACTCTGTACATCAAAGGCTGTAGTGGCTCAATTTTTTTTCAGGGATCAAATTTTCTAAGTCCATATATTTTTATCAAATATGCTCCCAGCCTTTTGTTGCTTTGGTTGCATCTGTCCCTCCATTGCTTTTGTAGGCATTTGGTTTTGGAGAGTTGCAATGATGTATGATCTGCAAATCTCCATCTGCTGCCACTGACTCAGCATGAACAGAAACAAAAATTGACTATAAATAGGTTGACGCCAAGACAGACCTAATAACATGGCCTATTTGTATTAAGTTGGACTCTTTGCCATTAATTCATTCAGTATGAAGTGCTTACTGTGTGCCAGGATCTGTGTTAGGTCCTGGGGTTACAGAGCTAGCAGTGCCCATAGGTACTGATTTTGGAGAGTTCACAGACTACTGAGAGGAGACAATCAAATAGGGTGCTATGATAAAGGTGAGCACAGGTTGCTGTGACAATAGAGAACAAGGTTCTCAAATCAGGGTAGGCTCTGTTGATGGAGGTGACACCTGAGTTGAGTCCCTGATATAGTTTGGATATTTGTCTCTGCCCAAATCTCATGTTGAAATGTAATCCTCAATATTGGAGGTGGGGCCTGGTGGGAGGTATTTGGATCATGGAGGCAGATCCCTCATGAATGCCTTGGGCCATCCACTTGGTGATAAGGGAGCTCTCACTCTGAGTTCACATGAGATCTGGTTATTTGCAAATGTGTAGCAGCTGAGCAAATTGGCACATGCCTGTAATCCCAGCATTTTAGGAGGCTGAGGTGGGAGTTTGAGGCCAGAAGTTTGAGACCAGCCTGGCCAACATGGTGAAACTCCATCTTTACTAAAACTACAAATATTAGCCAGGCATGGTGGTGTGTGCCTGTAATCCCAGCTACTTGAGAGGCTGAGGCAGGAGAATCGCTTGAACCCGAGAGGTGCAGTGAGCCGAGATTGCCCCACTACACTTCAGCCTGGGCAACAGAGTGAGACTCCGTCTCAAAAAAAAAAATAAATAAAAAGTGTGTGGCAACTCCTCTCGACCACTGTCTCTCTCCTCCTCCTGCTTTTGCCATGTGACATGCCTGCTATCCTTTCACCTTCCACCATGATTGGAAGCTTCCTGAGGCCTCCCCAAAAGCCAAGCAGATGCTAACACCCTGTTTCTTGTACAGCCTACAGAATCGTAAGCCAATTAAACCTTTTTTCTTTATAAATTACCCAGTCTCTGGCATTTCTTTCTTTTTCTTTTTCTTTTTTTTTTTTTTTTTTTGAGGCAGGGTTTCACTCTGTAGCCCAAGCTGGAGTGTAGTGTTGTGTTCTCTTATCACTGTAACCTCTGTCTCCCAGGCACAAGCAATCCTCCCCGCTCAGCCTCCAGAGTAGCTGCAACTACAGGCACACACTACGATGCCTGGCTAAGTTTTTGTATTTTTGGTAGAGACAGGGTTTTGCCATGTTGCCCAGGCTGGTCTCGAACTCAAGCATTTCTTTATAGCAATGCAAGTATGGCCTAATACAGTCCCCAAGGATCCATAACCGGGCAAGGATTGGGGGAAATCTTAGGAAGCAGCATGAGTAAAGGGAGAGTTACAAGAGAAAGTGTAGCTTGTACTTATGGGCTGGAATGAGATCTGTGACCTCAGAATTTGATAAAAACCAGGACACTTAGAGCCCTGTAGGATACGCAACTTATTTTGTACTTTAGTCTGAGAGCAGTGAGAAGGCATTGGGACTTTTTAAGTAGAGGAGTCATTTAATTTGATTTGTGTATTTACTGAATTCCTCTGGCTTCTGTGTGAAGGGGCTGGAAAGTGGCAAGAATACGGCAGTGAGTTAGAAGGCTGTGGGGAGCAGCCCAGGGAGACAGGGTTGTGGCTTGGTTTGGGGAAGTGATTGTGGGGATGCAGAGAGGAGAATGGATTCAGGAGGTTTGGGAGGAAGAATAGAAAGAATGCTGCGTGTAAAAGATATAGATGGTAGGGATGAGAGTGAGGAAACAAGGAAGTTTCTGCCAAGGATTCTGCCTTGAGAAGACTGGAGAGGAAGCTGTGATAAGCAGGGCAATGGGAGAGAGTCTTTGTTTACATGTGGAATTTGGGGAGACTGTGGAGTCGCCATGTTGAGATGCCCACAGGCAGTGGATCTGTGGATGGGGAGGTCAGTACTGCAGACATAGACTGGCAGGGATTTTTGTTTGTTTGTTTGTTTTGTTTTGTTTTTGAGATGGAGTCGCCCTCTGTCGTCCAAGCTGGGGTGCAGTGGTGCGATCTCACTTTACTCCAACCTCTACCTCCTGGGTTCAAGTGATTCTTCTGCCTCAGCCTTCCGAATAGCTGAGATTACAGGCACACCACCACGCCCAGCTAATTTTTGTATTTTTAGTAGACATAGGTTTTCTCCATGTTGGCCAGACTGGTCTGGAACTCCTGGGCTCAAGTGATCCACCCGCCTTGGCCTCCCAAAGTGCTAAGATTATAGGCATGAGCCACTTCACCCAACCAGATTGGGAGTTTTGAGGTGCTTTGTCTCATTTATCTCACTTAAAATAATTTCAAAATATGTTAAAAGGAAATGTTATTTGCAACGCATAGACAGGTTTTCCTCGCTAGTTGCTAAGGATAAAATCGAAACAACTGGACCTAAACAGACAAGATTGGAAGAGGCTGTTCTGGACCAAATGGGATGCTAAACCTCAGAATGGATTGACAAGAGAAGGCCATGCAGAATGGTGAGAAGGTCCTACTTACAAGGCCCTAAGTGAAGGATACCTGGAATGCCTCTGAAGACTGGCATTTGGATGCCTGTTCCTTCCCATTACAGTTGCCAAGCCCAAGAGCAGTGGAGAACAACTGCACCTTCTTGCCATGAAGTGTGTACACTGGAAAAAAGTAAATGCTTGCATTTTCTTTTTCCTCTGTTTCTTTTCTATATACCACTCTCCAAAAACATAGATTTCTCTAGATCACAGTTGTTCGTGGAGAAGTGAGAGTGACAATTTTAGGGTAAAAAATTTAATATTGTGGGAATTATCTCTAACCAGTGAAATTACTAATGAAGATATTTATTCTTGGGAATCTAGAACCAGCTATTTAAACTTTCTAGGATTTGGAGTCACACAGACCTGAGTTCATGTGATGGCTCTTTCACTTACCAGTCGTGAGACTTTGGGTTATTCACTGCACCTACTTCTGATCTTCAGTTTCCTCATTTGTAAAAGGAGAATGCTACTTCATGGGACTGTTTTGAGACCCAAATACTGTATGGTAAGTGAGAGGGATTTATTAAGTATGAGTTGCTCTTTAATAGTTATTTAATCATTATTTAGCTTCTGGTTTCATTCTATTAATAACATTTTAAAGTGTTATTAGAAAAATTGTAAAATTCTTGCTAATATTAAAATACATTACTTTATTTAAAAGTAACTCCTAATTCATGTCCACCTAATAACAAAGAATATCATTAGGGGGCTGTAAACAAAAAAATCAAACTGTTCTTTCTTTCCTCTATACACTCTGGTCATCAAAATGTGTGAATTTTTCCCACACAGACCAATACTCTGACACTAGCTGGGTGTCTTACAATTCAATTCAGTACTGAAACTAACCAGTGTTAGTGCAGGCCCCATAGATTAAGGACTCAGTCCCACAAGTCTGCCCCCTCCCCTTCAGACACCAATCTCAAGTCCCAGGTTGTCACCTGTACTTCTGGCTGTAAATCAAGGTTTCCATGACCCCCTCCTTAGGTTTGACAACTTGCTAGGACAGTTCACAGAACTCAAGGAACACTTACTTACATTTACTGGTTTATTATTTAAGAAAGGATACAATAAAGGGTACAGATGAACAGCCAGATGCCAAGGTACATAAGGAAAGGTATGTGTGGAGGGATGCAGAGCCTCTTGTCACCTCCATGTGTTCACCAATATGGAAACATTCTAAACCCTCTCTTTTTGGGGTTTTGTGGAGGCTTCATTAGGCAGGACTGATTAAATAATTTGTCATTGGTAATAATTCAGTCGCTCTTTTTATCTTCTCTTTTGAAACAGGGTCTCACCCTGTCACCTAGGCTAGAGTGCAGTGGTGCAATCACAGTTCACTGCAACCTCTGCCTCCCGGGTTCAAGCAATCGTCCCATCTCTACCTCCTGAGTAGCTGGGACCACCGGCACATGATCTCACTTTCTTTTCCAGGCTGGTCTCTAACTCCTAGGCTCAAGCAATCCTCCCACCTCAGCCTCCTGAGTATCTGGGATTACTGGCACACACCATGACACACGGCTAATTTTTGCTTTTCCTAGAGGCGGCGTTTCACCATGTTGCCCAGGCTGGTCTGGAACTCCTGAGCTCAAGTGATCCGCTCACCTCAGCCTCCCACGAAGTCCTGGGATTACAGACGTGAGCCACCACGCCTCATCAATAACTCAATCTTAAACCCCTCTCCCTTTCCTAGAGGTGGTGGGGCTGGTCTGGCTGAAAGTTTCAACCCTCTAATCACATGGTTGGTTCCCCTGGCAACCAGCCCTCATCCTCAGGCTATCCAGGAGCCCCCAGCCATCAGTCATTCATTAGCACACAAAACATTTATCACTTCAGAGATTCCAACAGTTTTTGGAGGAATGAAAATCAAAATATATATTTCTTATTATAAATCACAATACCAAAGTGATTATTGGTATGTATGTTTTTAATTTTAGGCTAAGCGAGAATTGATTCTATTCGAATTTTTCCCCAGGCTTATAGGAACACATTTGAGGGCATCCGTTGATGCCTCATTAACTGTTTCAAACCTAAAATGTGTCAAATGCTGTGACTTTGTAACTATTGTTGATCTTCCCTTTAGCATGAAATATTTTAATGATCTCAAGACATTTATATTATCAGATTTTTGCATATATTCACTAAACTTTGGTATTATTAATGGTCGCGATGTGTCCCATAAATATTCCTGGTTTCCAACTTGAGTTGGATTTAAAGAGGCAAAATTTAGCTAATGTGCCATACCTGAAGGAAGTTACGTACTGTAGCTTGCGATGCTGTGGAACAGCTGAAGAGCAAGGCTTTACCTGGTGATAGATTTTAACTGGGGAATAGTTATTGTAAAAAAATTTTGATTTGTTTAGACTGCAAGATATGCAGGCTAGCATTGGATGCTTGAAAGGAAAATTACATTTTTGCTGAAATCCAGGTGGTGCAAAAATTTTATGGACTTCTATGGATATTTCTTGATGCCTAGAGATTTGTTTTTTTAATTGCAAATATGAATTGTCTATTTACAGATGCTATTACATATGGAGGGGGCCTGTGGTGTATGGCACTGTTCCTTGTACTAATGGTACCCAGGTTCCATTCTCTGCTCAGCTCGGTGACTCTAGACAAAGCCCCCGAAGTGCTGTCTGCTTCAGTCTCCTTAATGGCGAAGTGGAAATGAATACCTACTATCACTTAACTCTTGGAGATGTTGGACTGATAATTAGATCATGCCTTAACAGCACTTTGAGCTCTATTGAAAAATATGTTGTCTCAAATTAAGTAGAGTCTATGGTTTTGTAAATATAAATATATTGCCAGAAAATAAATCACTGGGGGAGCAAAACACGTAGACCAAATATAACAGGGATTAGTAACATCAGTAAGCATAGTTGGGAAAAGATGGCACTAAAGCAAGCCAAGAAGGAAGTGTTGCTCTTGTAAACCAAAAATAAAATGCTGAGACCCACCCCCCCAACCATCTGAATGGACTTCCTCTTCGACCAAGGAACTCTTAAAATTTAACTTGAAAGACTGGTTCAAGTCATGACAGGATGTGGGGGTGGGACATGCCTCATCATTACCTCTCTGGCATTAACATCAACACAGACCTTAAGTCTGATAAGAAGCATTTACAATCTGTTCTCTTGGAATTTTGCTACCTGGAGACTTCCTCTGCACAATAAGAACTTTGGTCTTCACAATCCTTTATCTTAACCCAAATATTTCCTTTCTATTAATCCTAGGTCTTTAGATAAACTCAACCCGTTGTCAATTTTTTTTTTTTTTTTTTTTTTTTTGAGACAGAGTCCAGTTCTGTCACCCAGACTGGAGTGCCCTGGTGCGATCTTGGCTCACCGCAACCTATGCCTCCCAGGCTCAAGTGATTCTCATGCCTCAGCACCCCAAGTAGCTGGGATTCCAGGCGTGTGCTACCACGTCTGGCTAATTTTTGTACTTTTAGTAGTGACAGGGTTTCACCATGTTGGGCAGACTGGTCTCGAATTCCTGGCCTCAAGCAATCCACCCGCCAAGGTCTCCCAAAGTGTTGTGATTACAGGCGTGAGCCACAGAAAAATTTTAAACCTACCTATAAAGCCGGAAGCTCTCCCCTTCAACTTGTCCCGCCTTTCTGAACCGAACCAATATATTTCTTAAATGTATTTCATCGAAGTCCCATGCCTCCCTAAAATATACAACCAAGCTGTACCCCGACCACCTTGGGCACACGTTCTCAGGACCTCCTGAGGGTTGTGTCATGGGCCATGGTCACTCCTATTTGTCTCAAAATAAATCACTTCAAATATTTTGTAGAGTTTAACTCTTTTCATCAACATTCTGCCAAAAGGAGCCCTGAAATGTTGGTCAGATTTGGACAAGGACCATGGCCATGTGGCTTAAATGGCATTTGCTCACTTGTTGGTAATGAGTTGCATTTAAAGAGGTGAGATAAGTGGAGACAACCAGCAACATCGGGCACCTGTGGACAAAAAAAAGTGTTTTTGTTTGAGCCAAGGTGATACTATCCACATCTGCCTAGAAAGTTGTTTTTTTGTTTGGAGTAGCTGGGACTGCAGGTGCCCGCCACCACACTTGGCTAATTTTTTGTTTTTTTTTTTTTTAGTAGAGACGGAGTTTCACCATGTTAGCCAGGATGGTCTCGATCTCCTGACCTCGTGATCCGCCCGCCTCAGACTCCCAAAGTGCTGGGATTACAGGTGTGAACCACTGCACCTGGCCCTGCCTAGGAAGTTTTTTGAAAGAGTGTTTATTTGTGAAAATGAAGATGCTTCTTTATGTCTATAGCTTTCTGGCTTTACTCCTTTCAGAGATCTGACTTGTAAGGCAATAGATAGAAATGATGGCTCATCACCATCCAATGAGCCAAATTATTTACTCCATAAAATATTATCCTACTTTCTAACTCCAACCATACAATTTGAAGGAAAGAAGCCCAGGGGTCCTGATTAAGCCATTGATGTGTCTGGCTGAAGGATGATATGGGCTTCTCATTGACTGAGCTAACAACATGACCTGCCCAGGCAGGATCCTGGCTGACTCCTAACTCCAGGATGAAAGCAGGAAGGTAAACAGTCTTTGGGTAATTTACTCAAATTGTAACCAGTGAATACCTCAAGCATGGCACTCACCGTGCTATAGTGTAATTGCCTGGCTTTTGTTTTTGCTTTATTTTGTTTTGCCTGTTGGGAGTTCTCTAATACTTCAAACATGGCACTTACCATGCTGTAGTGTAGTTGCCTGGTTTTTGTTTCTGTTTTCTTTTGTTTTACCAGATGGGAGACTATGTCTTTCATGTCTGTCTTCCTGGTGTCTTTGTCCGCATTAATCAATTATTGTATCTTGAATGAGCAAAATTGTAATTTTCAAGCACCATAAATTCAACCTGCCAAATGCCAGATCCAATATTTTGTCTTTCAGGGGATGGCACTACAGCCATCTTTTCAGGAACCTGAGTGTTTTCCAAACCAGCACTTTTCAAACTTAACTATGCATATGAATCACTGCGTTTTGTGAAAATGAAGATTCTGATTCAGTAGGTCAGGGGTGGGGCATGAGATTCTGCATTTTTAACAATCTCCCAGGTGAGGCTGATTCTGTTGGTCTGTAGACTACACCTTAAGTAGTAAAGATCTAGACCCTGGTCTCTACCTTATCTGCAAAATTTAATCCATCGCCAAGTCATGTCGTCTCCATCTCCTTTGTCCCAACTTATGTCTGTTTCTCTTGCCACTACTTTAGCTGAAGCCTTCATCATTTCACTGCAGAGATTATTGCAATAGCTTTCATGTAGTCTACCTACTCTTTATCCTTCATGCCACTGTCTACACTGCAGCCAAGATGATATCTCTCAAATACGTCTTTGGGCATGACAATCCGTTGTTAAGGGGCTTTCAATGTAGGCTGAAGTAACAGCCCTTCTGTGGTTAGATTGCCTTTATATTGGGTGGGAGCAGAGGCAGGGGCAAAACAGTGTGAGAACTGAAGAGCCAAGAGCTTAGAGTACTGGTGGACCAGTAATAAGGACCAATCCATGCAGACGGAGCTTCCTACAGTTATTGTCTCCTCCATCCATCTAGCCAGTTGCTGGTTAGCTAGCTGGGCAGGCATCCAACATGCCAAAAGTATTGGCTCTTGGACCAGACAAGCTTTTTCATGTCATTTACGCTAAAACTTGATATCTATTCTTTCAGAGCCTCTGACAGATAAGATGCCTTGCTGTTTTTTTCTTTTAAATCAAAATGTTAGCTAGTCTGGGTCCCATCAGTCCAAAATCCCTTGCTCATGTTCCTTTTCCATTTGAATTACTGAGAATTTTGGTGTACATCGATCAACAATTTGTTCCATATCCTGTACCTAAAAGATGTTTTGCCATTTCCTTTTTCTTCCAGATTTTTTTTTTCTGTGTTTTTGATTGGGGTTTGGTAGATGGTTACTGTGTGCACATTCTCACGGAAGTGTAAGCATCGATGATACTGAACCTGTCCTGGGAATGGGATGCACTGCCTTGGGTGGCTTCAGGAGATTAGCACACTTCCAGGATGAGGCATTTTCATTTCCACCTTAAAGAAGGAGCCCGCTGTGCTTTCTGAGACCTACTGTATCTGTGATGGCAGGACTTCAGGAGACAAGAAGAAGAGGAAGGCATCCTATCCTTTTGGTGGGTGGATGGACGGGCCGAATCTATCTCAGAAATTTTTAATTTTTAACTTCCCTGTCACTTTCCAGTCTTCAGCCAGCCCCCCGCCGTCTACCTCCCACCTCTGGAGTATGACTTCATTCAGAGGAGAATGCTGAGCTCTGTTGACATTTGGTAGAATTTGTTTTCTTCTCTCTTTAATTTAGCAACTAATCACAGGGGTTGTTCTTTGTTCATCTTTCCAGGATTTTCTGTACGCTGACTAATGCTTACAGCTGGCTCTCTCTGGAGAGAAGTGCTGGGAAGATCAATCAAATGAAATCTTAAAGGGTAAATCAGGTTTTCAAATGTGTTCAGGCAGCTTTAAATCATTTCAGTGGGAAGAAGTGCTTACAAGGGCAGAAATTTGCCCAGTGAAATGCCTCCCAATGACAACAGAGCAATCACACCTTGAATGGCTGCTTTGTAGCCTGAGTGTCCAGTTCTTCTGAGATTTCCAATGGCCATTTACAACTCAAGAGTGAGGGAGAAAATGAAGTGCATTTGACTTGAAGGAATTCACTAATGTAAGATCAAAGTTGTAAAAACTGTACCTGAATATGCTCTATCAAAGGGCTGTATGCAGATGTTAAGAAAGGGAAGCTGCACAAAATACCTCTTTTCAATAATTCCACATTTTCTTTAGTTTTTCAGCTCCTATAAATCTCAAGAAGTAATTAACATGAAACCTATATTGTATTTCAGGAAAAACTCTAGAGAGTCTTCCTTAGGCCTTTAGAAGTCAGTGATGCTGTTTTCTGTCTTCTTAGAAGTCCTAAAATGAAAAATTTTGTCATGGAAACTGACCCATTCAAAGCAGAGAGTTTATGTGACTTTATGGTATAGGAAATTTGAAAATCGCATCTCATCTTTTATTTTCTGTTATCATGTTAAACCATGGTTGTGCCTATGGGATTAAGTGAATATTTTAGCCACTTGCATTAAATGATTAGCCAGTCTTTTCATAGTGACATTTGGTTGTATGTGCTGCTAGTCCTGCAGCAGTCTAGTCTGCTAGTGGTTAACTATGGAGAATTGGTCAGAGGAGTCCCTCCCCCTATTACACATATCTCATTAAAGACTCTCTGCAACTGCCAAACCAGAAAAGGGTATTTATTTCATGATTCATTAAAGAAAACATAATTTGGAAGGCAATTTTGTAAAGTCATCATCAAACATAGTCCACCATCCAGTAGGAATTATCCTCTCATTATCTCTTTTTCTAGAGGGTCATTGATGTTGTTCCCCTCTGTTAGCATGAATAATTAAGGACTGAGTATAAAGAAGTGGTGTGGACCTATGGTCAATCTGAAGGTGTCATCAGAAGAGTTAGCAGGGCTTTCTTGCCTTCAGCAGGCCATTTATTCTGAGCTAACCTGCCAATTGTATTTAGAACAGGGACCATTAACAGGGTGACTGTTTTGGTTGACTGTAAATAGGCTGCAGGGCTTTTTCCAGAGCAAATAGAGAAGCCAGCTGGGCTTCACTAAGACCACCTAGGAAGAGAGATCATGTCCCACCTGATCACATTCCAAGCAGATAGCAAATGGGCTCCAATTGAATTGTACTTCTGAAGGCTTTCTGAAGGGGTAGGGGAAAATACCTCCCATCTTAGAAATTATGGCTGCTAGTGGCCAGTTTAAAAAATTACTGGCCCTCAGCACCAAGTGTCTTAGCTTTTTGTCCACCTATAGCTGTCAGAAAGACAAGCTTTGTCCTCCTGGCAAAACTGCCTCTCAAGGTCTATGCCATCATTGTGGCTTGGTTTAATCAAGCTACCAGGGTTGCCCCTGTGTCTCTCATCTGGCTCTTCCAGAAGGGACGGTTTGGAAAACTTTCAGAGATCCTGATGATTTCATAGGGGGAGACCACGCTTAAGGAATAAGACCCTCCACACATGGCAGTGAGAGTGGCATGTTCATTGCCACCAAAAGAAGCCCCTCTGTTAAAACAAACCTGATACCAAACAGAGCTAAGGTTGCTTGAGGGCTTCGTATTGTAAGGCCTATGGGCATGCAATGAAATAGGCGATGATGTGGACTCTGAACCCTGAGGAAGCAGTTTAAATCACTAGCTCTGCTATTTATTAGCTGGGAAACTTTGGGCAATTTATTTCAGTTGTCAGGTCTTCAGTTTCATCATCTCAAAAATTGGGAGGACAGTGCCTGTCTTTATATACTCCTGGACTTGTGTTGAGGAGATCATGGATAAAGTGTGTTGCACACAGTAAGGGCAGTTATCATGGTTATCAGCCACACTGCAGCTAATTGGGCTCTAGTTACCCCATTTATCCCCGGTTAGGTAGGCCCAGGACTTTCTTAAGCTTTTCTCACCTTAAAGCGGAAACAAATTTCCTCTCCTGTAGGGGCCACGTGGCTCTGTTTAAATGTGGCTCTAAATGAGATGTGTGCCATTTGACAGGTCACCTTGTAAGGATACACAACATTTCCAGCCATGTAAAGGTGACTCTAACTTCTTGAAATCCCCTCTTTGAGAACTGCCTTTAGAACTGGTCTTTTTAGTCACAAAAGAAACACCTTTCAACAGGGTCTTTTTTTTTTTTTTTTTTGAGAGGGAGTCTCCATCCAGGCTGGAGTGCAGTGGCGCAATCTTGACTCACTGCAACCTCCGGTTCCCGGGTTCAAGCAATTCTCCTGCCTCAGCCTCCCAAATAGCTGGGACTACAGGCACACGCCACCATGGCCCTGCTAATTTTTTGTATTTTTAGTAGAGACATGATTTCACCATGTTGGCCAAACTGGTCTCAAACTCCTGGCCTCAAGTGATCTGCCCGCCTCAGCCTTCCAAAGTGGTGGGAATACAGGTGTAAGCCACCATGCCCGGCCTCAACATGGTCATGTTTTGAATATGCTTGGACAGAACCTTGCCACCATTTCTCATAGTCATGTGTATGGTATTTAAACCATAGAATATCAGATTTGTAATGCCCCCTAGAAATCTTCTAGTCCAGTAGTTTTCAAACTATGTTCCCCAGATCTCAAGTGTTTGGAGAAGGGACATCAAGGTCAGGGAAGATCCAAAGCACCGTATGTTCTTGATGCTAAGATGCCATTAGTTGTAGTTTGCACCATCAATTAATACTGGCATTTCAGGAATATTAAAAGAGTGTATGCAGTCATTCTAAGACCCATCCTTATTTTAGATATGAACTGCAATTAAATACAGTCTGCATTAGTCAGGGTTCTCCGGAGGGACAGAACTAACAGGATAGATATATATATACGAAAGGGAGTTCATTAAGGAGAATTGACTCACACGGTCACGAGGTAAAGTCCCGCAATAGGCCATCTGCAAGCTGAGGAGCAAGGAAGCCAGTAGTGGCTCAGTTTGAGTCCCACAACCTCAAAAGTAGGGAAGCAGACAGTACAACCTTAAATCTGTGGCTGAAGGCCTGAGAGCCCTTGGTAAACCAGTGGTGTAAGTCCAAGAGTCCAAAAGCTGAAGAACCCGGAGTCTGATGTTCAAGGGCAGGAAGCATCCAGCACAGGAGAAAGATGAAAGCCGGAAGACTAGGAAGTCAGCTAATTCCGCCTTCTTCTTCCTGCTTTGTTCTAGCCATGCTGGCAGTCAGTTGGATAGTGCCCACCCAGATTGAGGGTGGGTCTGCCTATACTAGTCTGCAGACTCAAATGTTAATCTCTTCGGCAACACCCTCACAGACATATCCAGGAACAATACTTTGCATCCCTCAATCCAATCAAGTTGACACTTAATATTAACCATCACACAGTCCATCATCAAATTAAAGAAATGTAATGTTTTCTGTTAAACAGTATAATTTTACACCTTTGGATAAGCACTGTTTCATTGCTATTTTATAGATTGGGCTCATGTCTATGGTTTCATGTCACAGATTTCTGCTCCTATAGAGTTTGAAAATTGACCTAATATAGCCCATTTCTTCTGCAGAGGTCCAGACAGGAGAAGGTCATACAGATAGTTAGCAGCAGGGCTGGGGCTAGAACTCGGGCTTCTTGACTGCCACTCCAGTTCTCTTCACAATGTTATAGTGCCTTTGTCTACAGCCATATTGCATCACCAGCACAGCTTTCCTTTGCCATGACTTGGTTTGCATGCAGGAATTGTAAACCCATCTTATTAAAAGTTACCAATGATAGACCAGGCCCAGTGGCTCACTTCTGTAATCCTAGCACTTTGGGAGGCTGAGGTGGGCAGATCACAAGGTCAGGAGTTTGAGACTAGCCTGACCAACATGGTGAAACCCCATCTCTACTAAAAGTACAAAAAAATTAGCCGGGTGTGGTGGCAGGCGCTTGTAATCCCAGCTACTCAGGGGGCTGAGGCAGGAGAATACCTTGAACCTGGGAAGCGGAAGTTACAGTGAGCCGAGATCGCACCAGTGCACTCCAGCCTGGGCGACAGAGAGAGACTCCGTCTCACACACACAAAAAAGTTACCAATGATAAGAACATTTTATGTTACTATAGCCCTTTACATTTTACAGAACAATTTTATATTCTCCTTTTCCTTACATCTTTACCACAGCTTGTTAGGTGGAGCAAGGAGGATATCATCATCATTATTATCATCATTATTAAGACAATCACCTCCATTGTATGGATGAGAAAACTGATACCCAAGGAGAATAAGCAATTGGCTCAAGATCATGCAGACAGTTAACAGAACTGAGAAGACCATCCATGGGTCCTGACTTACTCATTCAATGTTGTTACACATCAAAGCAAAACATAAATCTAAAGATATGTCTTGAGGAAAGAGTTACTCACTAGAAGCTTGCAAGAATATCATTTGATTGCTGAAAGCAGCTCATCTTCACCAGGGACGTTGAGTTACTGATATCCCAGAAATCCCATGTCACTGGGTAATTTCAACTACAAGTTGGTTCCATAGCTTGAGCCCTGAGCCCTGAGGATGGCCTTATACTGAGCATTGGGTGTTTTATCGTAACAGAGACAGCTAAGGTTTAACAATGGGCTAATAGCCAATGACAGTGCTTCCTGCACTGCTAGTGAGAGTGCCAAACCAAGGAGGAGCTGAGGAATAGTCCAGTGGCTAATGTGGGGATTAGATGCTGCTTTGGGTAATCTGTGTACAGTTCAGGCTGGATACAGGAGAGCCTCAAGGACTCATTTCACTTGGCTGCTTCTTGATCTGAAATTTTGCATGCTGCATGCAGCAATTTTCCCTTTGAAAATACATCTTTCCTTTTAAAAATGTGGTGATGTGACTTTTCTGAAGTTTTAAATGGTTGATCATTTTTAAGCTGGCACAAAAATGGTTATAAATCTTAATACTTAAAAATGTAAAAGGAAAGTATAAACGCTACTCACTTGTTTGGTACCTTTTGTGTGTTTGAGAGAGCAAGCCCAGCTCAGCAGGCCCTTTGGATGTCCACTGAAGTTCAGAAAGCAATGATCTAGTCGCATCAAGACATTGAATCTTCTGAATTCTGGCCTTGTGCCCTCCAGGTCAGGGCCATAGTGTTGATTAGTTGGTTGCCCAAGAAATGGTCCTGCCACGCCCCTGAATTTCCCTCTTCTGGATGAATAGAAAGTTTCCATCTACAGAGTTGGCAAGCTCTGTGCTGTTAATTTCACTTAGTTAAAAGGAAAAAAATTACTAAACACACAATTATAAGTAAACTACTCTGCAAACAAGTTTAGGATTCTAAAGAACATTTGGTGGTTAGACTTAAATGCTGTAGGCTATGATTACCCTTAATTCTGCACACAGGCTTCACAGCCAGAAGTTACATGATTTGGTCTTGTCGGATAAAGTCCCCTTTTTGCCTTGTTCACAGGGAGATTATGGGGGTGGTAATTGTCAGTGGATTCCAAAACTCCCTGGTCAATTTAAGCATTTATATGTGGGTTAATAAAGTGATGATATCATGCAGAAAGCACACTGTCACAGAAGGAAGTAACTATTAGCAACATCATGACACCTTAATCTTTTTCTCCCTTTGGGAGAGCAGAATGGGTTAAACAGAAAGGTTTGCTTTTATTATTGAAGCAAAAACAATCACATTTTTGTCTAAGTTGTTTAGTCAGTACGTTTTGTGTAATTCAATGGAAATAATTCCATGGTAACTTAGTAAGTCAGTATTGAAAAGGCTGGGTGAAAAGACAACATTTTAGAGCAGGCAGTGGGAAGCCTGAGGGAGCAGGAGAGCAGGATAGAGGGGCTGGTTAATCAGCCATCATTTGCAAGGACAATATATAATCCTGTTTGATTTGGTGGAACAGGTCCCTTATGGGTAACATATTCCCCAATCCCAAATCAGGAACTGCAAAATCATTTTACTTGCTATAACCTGAATCCTCGTAGGACTGGGGCTTATAAATTGTGGTTGACTAAGTGGGGAGGGCAGAGTTTTAGAAGATGCCACCTAAGGGTAGTGGGGGCAAGCACTTCACCAGGAAAGGCATTGACAGGATTTTTCAGTATAAATTCGCCAGCTGGAGACCTCTGCAGCCAGCAGTGGGCATGCCTGGATCTCACTCAGGCCTTGGGCTTGCCGCAGGAGGAACCCGCTCACTTGGCCCAGCAGACTGTTCTTGGCTTGCGCCCCTGCCCAGATCCCACACTTGCCACAGGATCCGCACTCAGCCTGCAGCTGAGCCAGGCATGCTGCAACCAGCCTCCCCCTTGTGTGCTGACATCTGGATGAGGGGAACAAACATGGTGGCATCTGAACAGGGATGCCAACAACCTTGAAGCCCCAGAGGGGGTGTTACAGTGTGCTAACAGTTGTTATAGTCCCACCATCCATAGCCCCAGCAAACAGGGATGTGTTAACAGCTCTTTTAGTGCCATTGCCCTGCTCCAGTCTGCAGCCCCAGGGCTAGCCTGGCCCTGCTGCTGCTTCCCTGAGCACAAGGCGGCTGCCTGGCACTGGCGGAGGGCAGAGGGATACAGTTTTACAGCCTTCTTTGTACCTGCGTTTGGCAGGTTCTGAGTTCTTGTCCCACATCCAAGAAGAATGAGGGTATGTTGACAACTGAAGTGTGAGGAGAGTTTTATTGAGTGGCAGCTCTCAGCAGAGAGGGGACTTGAGAGACCAGCCTTCTACCCAAAGTTGGGTGGCCTCTCTCCCCCACCCGAAGGTGGGTGATCCCAAAGTGTGACTGAGTCCAGGGTTCTTATGGGCTCAGAAGGGGGATGCAAGCTGATTGGTTTGTGAGTATTCAAAAAAGGCTAAAACAAGGGCACCACTCAAAGGTGGGCATGACAGTGTAAAAAGCCAATTAGGGAAGGGTAGGTATATGTAAAATAGGTGAAGGGTGGGGATCAATTAAAGGAAAGTATGCCAGATGGGAAGAGAGGTTCTCAATTCAGTTCATGGACTTATCTAGGACTTGTAGCTTGGCTTTCAAGCTTTAAACTGTCTATGGTTTGAAGGTGGGGTTTCACCAGGGATTTGCCCCTGTCTGCCTAAAACTTGTCTGCCTTCTGCTGTTATGAGCAGTACACAGAGGCAGGAGCAAAAGCAGAATAGAGTCCCGTCTGAGCCATGAGTTAGGAAATTTTACAATGGGTCAGTAAAAGGGACAAAATTTATCAAATGGAAGAGCACAAAGATGAACATTTGGATTTGTCAAGAAAGTTCCAAGAGAAATGTTAGCACAATCGCAGAGGGTTAAATTCTGTACCACGAACTACAGATGACCCTGACTCCTTTGTTGGTTGTAAAATACCTTTCTAGCTCCATATAAAGCAGGATGCCACAGCCTACATGTATTAAATCATGCATTGTATTGAGTTGAATTGAATGGTATTTGGGAGAGGGAGGGGATAGCCCAAGTGGTCCCAGATTAGGACCAACACTGGGGCAGCTGTGATCTTGGGACAGAAATGTGAAAACAGACTGTCCAGATGCAGAACAGGTGACTTTCATCGAATCCAATCCCTCCAATGAACATAAGAGGAAACTGATGCCCCATGAGGCAAAGCAACTTGCTTCAGGTCACCTACCAGGTTAGTTGTAGAACAGACCTGAAATTGGTAGGCTACCCAATTTTCAATTTAGTGTTTGCTTCCCTTTAGGCTTTATTGTTACTTTGCAATGGAGATCATACAGATGTGGGTCAGGAGACTCAAGAGAACAAGTGATTTGCCCCAGGCTACACTAGTGAGTGGCAGGAGCCAGGGTTTGTCTGATTCCAGAGTCTGTGGACATAACTACAAGGATATACGACAGAGTGTTTTGTGGTTGGAGGAGGAGAGAATTCCTTAAGAGTGTGTACTCATGGAAGGCAGCTCTAAAGAGGTCACATTTAAACTGAAATCTAAGGGATCATGGGAAGGAATTAGCCATAGCAAAGCTGGAGGGAGTCCAGGCTGAGGTAATCACAATTGCAAAGACCCTGAGGTTGATTTGTCCCCAGGACAAATGTCCTTGCCTGATGATGTCCTTGGCTAAGCCCTTTTTTTAGAGGTAATTCTTTGACAAACTCATTGCCGTCTGGAACTCCCAATGGAAAATTTTTGCTTTGTTGGTGTATCTAATTCAAGAGTTAGCAGCAGAGGCTCATGGCATGAAACTTCCCTTCAAGCTTGTTTGTCTGCTGAATTTTTGGTAGGAGCAGGATGGGATCAGGATGGTTAGGGGACCAGGAGCAGTGGGAAGGAAATGAGTTAGGAATGGTCTTTTATGTGCCCATGAGACTAGGCTACTGGTAAAATACTGACAAATAGTTCACCTCTAAGATTTTTTTTTTTTGAGATGACATCTTGCTCTGTCACCCAGGCCAGAGTGCAATGGTGCAATCTCGGCTCACTGCAACTTCTGCCTCCCGAGTTCAAGTGATTCTCTTGTCTCAGCCTCCCTGGTAGCTGGGATTACAGGCTTGCGTCACCACACCCGGCTAATTTTTGTGGTTTTAGTTGAGATGGGGTTTCACCATGTTGGCCAGGATGGTCTGAAACTCCTGACCTCAAGTGATCCATTTGCCTCGGCCTCCCAAAGTGTTGGGATTACAGGCATGAGCTACCACACCCAGCCCCCTCTAAGATTTTTAATATATGTCATGCTGCAGGATTCCTATTCTATCAGAGGCTTGTATTTACAGAGGCAATGGATGAAAGGCAAGGAACCAGTGCTAGAAATATAAAACCTTTCCTGTGTGGGCTAGGTCCTGGAACAAGGGAATATAAGGCCGGAATTTTGCTTTCTACTCTGGAACTGACTTGCCTTTAACTCTGCAAGTTTTACTTTCCTGCTTTATGTCTGATAGGCATAAAATGCCCACCATTCTTCTTTCTAACACAGTTATAATTTCATCAATGGGATTAGTGAAGGCACTAACAAAATCTAAATTCTCCATAGTATTGATCATCAGGGTGTTCTTTAGTAGTGACTTAAAGAAAATCATGCTCTTTGAAAGCATGTATATAAGTAGCCTTGTACATTGCCCACTGAGAAAAGATAATGGAGCCCAAATCTAGGCTTTTTGTTCCCCTCCTCCCTTTTTTTCCTGGGTGATTATACTTTTCAAGGTTATGTTCTTTCATATTCAGTGTTGACCATGCAAAACTGGTGAACAAGAATTGGTTCTGGGATAATTTGTTCCAGCTATAAAGTAGAAAGCATTTTACTAAAATAAGATGCTTAGATTTGTTTGGATCTACAGTTTATTCTTAACTAAAATTCCAGGAACTGTTGGTAACAGTCTAGATTCATAGCAACCAGTTTTGACAAGAATTAGAAAGAAACTAATAAAATGTTCTCATTATAAGGTTCAGGACCAAATTTGAAGGCTTTCAGGATTCCAGAATGGCAAATGGTAGAGTGAATGTGAATATATTAGAAAGTCATGCTCAATTATTGTCATCTTCTATCCAGTGAAGAATGTAGTTTAAGCAGGATGGGTGGGGGCATCTGACGTCCTCATTTATTTCCACCTCTGTAGCTATTTAAGTGATGATCATTCTTGGTGGTGGTTAAATTATGATGCACGAAATACTATCTCCCTAAGGACCTTGCTACAGGGCAGAGGTGATTACAAGAAATTGTTGCTGCTGATGTAATGTTTCGTATACCAAGATTAAACCGCAAGATGAAGTAATGTACATTTTTTTTCCTTTGAAATGCAGCTGGAGGGAAACCAGGATAAGAACTATTGCCAAATGAAATATAATGCCCCAGGAAAAAAAAGATACTGTAAATGTAAAATCATTACAAAACTGACCATCTGGGTTATATATTAAACCACAGCTTTCAATTTGTTATGGTTTGAGGAATGACTTCACAATATGTGCCCCTTCCTCCGTACCTTCCTCAACCTCAGGAAAGCATTCTGTTTTCATGAGTGTAGCTGGAAAAAAAACTAGCCTTAAAGTTTTGTTTTTAAAAAAGAGTTCCAATCAATAGCTCTTAGTAAAGGCACTGTGTTTGCTTACTTCTTTGCATTTAGTCCTAGTATATAGTCTTGTGTTGCTAATTCCACTTTAGCTGTGGCAAATATACCAGTGTGTAGCCACTGGGCCATGAGATAAATTGAATCAATGTGGAGGTGACAGTTGAAAAACCTCTGTCTGCCTCAGTTCAGGAAACAAGAGCATGTTCAACTCACTTTGGGAAACCCCCAGGCATTAAAATTCTGGCATTTTCATGTTTTGAGAGAACTGAGGAGTAGCCCTGTTTTGATAATCATTTAAAAGTATTTTACTTAATTAGAGCAGAATTTGCTCAGGCAGAAAATCACATTTATATGGTAGCCAGGCTGTAACACCTCATAGCTACCCATTGTCTCTAATCAGAATTGACAGCCTGGTGACTGGCTCCATGCTGGGTGAAGTCCGGCAAACTGCAGGCCCTGGAAGTTCTTAATCCCAAACCTGGGCTTCCAGTGGAGTTCTTTCTTTTTTTTTCCAGTGGAGTTCTTCAATGGGTCTGGCTTTGAAATACTTCTATCCTTTCTAGTTTAGAAAAACAATGGCACAAGAAACCTATATGTAAGTCAGCTACCTTTTTGATATATAATTCACATACCATACAATTTCCCATTTAAAGGGTAAAATTCAGTGATTTTTAGTATATTTACAAAGTTGTACATCCAAAACCACAATCAATTTTAGAATATTATAATTCCCCAGAAAAGAAACCCCTCACTCCTTAGCCTTCACTTCTATAGTCTCCCCATTCTCACACCTCTAGGCAACTACTAATCTACTTTCTGTTTCTAGAGATTTGTGCGTTCTGATAATTTCACATAAATGGACAAATACAGTGTGTGGTCCTTTGTGACTGTCTTCTTGGTGCATCATGTTGTAGCATCAAGCAGTAATTAATTTCATTTTATTGCTGAATAACATTCCATTGCATAAATGTATAATTTATTCATTCATTGGTTGATGGACATTCAGATTGTTTTCAGTTTTTAACTATTGCAAATAATGCTGCTATGTTTTGTGTACGACCGTTCGTGCAGACATATGTTTTCATTTCTCATGGAGTAGAATTGCTGGTCATGTGATAACTCTGTGTTTAATCATTTGAGGAATTGTCAGGCTGTTTTCCAATGTAACTGCACCGTTTTATGTTTACACCAGCAATGTATGAAGGTTTCAGTTTCTTCACATCCTTTCCAAAACTTCTTATAATCTGTCTTTCTCAAAATAGCTGTTTTAGCAGGTTTGTGAAGTGTTATCTCATTGAAGTTTTAATTTGCATTTTCCTAATGATTGATTATATTGATCATCTTTTTATCTGCTTAATTTCTATTTGTATATTTTATATGGAGAAATATCTATTCAGATTCTTTGCTTATTTGAAAATTAGATTACTTGTCTTAAGTTTTTGAGTTATAATTGTTCTTTATATAGTCTAGGTACAAGTCGTTTATCAGTGACAGGATTTGCAAAAACTTCCTCCCATTCTGTGAGTTTTCTTTCTTGATGTTCTTTGAAGCATGAAAGTTTAAACTTTTGATGATTTCCAGTTCATGTATTTTTTCTTTTGTTGTTTGTATTTTTGGCATTATAGCTAAGAAGTCATTGTCTATCCAAGGACATGAAGATTTACAACTGTTTTCTTCTGAGAGTTTTATTGTTTTAACTCTTACATTTCTGTTTCTGATCGATTTCAAGTTAATTTTTGAATATGGTATAAAGTAGGGGTCCATCTTTGTCCATTTGCATGTGGATGTTGACCCAGAATCATTTGCTGAAAAGGCTATTGTTAGCAGTTCCCTCCCTGCCCCATAGCAGCCATGCATGGGGCAACTTCCAGTGGGGTGAGTATGAGGTTGTGGCAAGCAGGCCTCAGTGATGGTGGCATGATGACCACACTCTGGGGCTTCATCTGTAATGACCTGTTCAGTTTCAACAACATTAACTTGGAGCCACGCACAGAAACTTACAAGATTCCTTTTTATTTACAATATCTTGCCAGAGTATTCGGGCATCTAGTGGAAAGTTAATGGATTATATTGTGGGTAAAGCAGAAGGTTCAGTAGCTGGAGAAGAATGGCACAGTTATGCCACAGCTCTTTCTGTTGCCCAAAATTTACATATCTTGGTTTGGCTGTTAAACTCATAGAGTTATTGGAGGAAATTTCAGAAAGGCACAAGACAAGGATGCCTTTGGTTAGCCCTTTAATAATTTACTGTACCCCTAGATAGAACAGGGAAGCAAGTGTCTTAGTCCATTTATGTTGCTATAAAGGAACACCTGAAGCTGGGTAATTTATAAAGAAAAGAGGTTTTATTTGGCTTATGGTTCTGTAGGCAGTAGAAGAAATGTGGTGGTGGCATCTGCTTCTGGGGTGACCTCAGAAAGCTTCCACTAATGGCAGAAGGCAAGGGAGAGCAGACATCACATTGTGTGAGAGAGGAAGAGAGTAGAGAGGGAGTGCTAGGCTCTGTTTAAGAATCACTTCTTGGCTGGGCACAGTGGCTCATACCTGTATTCCCAGCACTTTGGGAGGCCAAGGTGGGCAGATCACCTGAGCTCAGGAGTTCGAGATCAGCCTGGCCAACATAGTAAAACCCTGTGTCTATTAAAAATACAAAAATTAACTGGGCATGGTGGGTACCTGTAATTCCAGCTACCCGGGAGGCTGAGGCAGGAGAATTGCTTGAACCTGGGAGGCGGAGGTTGCAGTGAGCCACTCCAGTCTGGGCAACAGAGTGAGACTCCATCTCAAAAAAAAAAAAAGAATCACTTCTCGAGGGACCTACTAGAGTGAGAACTCAGTCATTACCATGAGGACAGTACCAAGCCCATTCACAAGGGATCTACCCTCATGGCCCAAACACCTCCCATCAGGCCCCACCTCTAACACTGGGGATGAAATTTCAACATGAGATTGGAAGGGGCAAATATTCAAACTGTATCAGTGAGAAAAATAAAATAATATGAGAATTGAGGAGAAAGAAGCAAAACTTTTACGTTACATAGATGTGATTGTACAAATAGAAAATCCATAAGAATCTACAATAAATGTTTAGAATTAATAATGTTTAAGAAGTTGGATATAAACTCAGTACAAAAATCAACTGCATTTCTATATACAAAAAATAACATTTAGAGAAATATGTCATTTGCAATGTTATCAAAAACATTAAGTGTTTAGGAAAAACCTAACAAAAGCCATGCAAGACCTCTTTGAAGTTTATAAAGCTTTACTGAGAAACATTCAACATGAGCTAGCTAAGTGGGCAGAGACACTGCACCTGTAGATTAAATGACGTGATATTATAAAACTGGTAATTTTCCCCAAATTGATCCACAGATCCAGTGTAATTGCAATCAAAACCTCAAGTATTTTTGTGGGGTTTGTTAATCTGGTTCTTTGAAACAGTCTTACTTTGTCACCCAGGCTGGAATGCAGTGGCGTCATCTCGGCTCACTGCAGCCTCAACCTCCCAGACTCAAGTGATCCTCCCACCTCAGCCTCCTGAGTAGCTGGGACTGCAGGCATGCACCACCGCACTTGGCTAAATAAAATTTTTTTTTTATTAGAGACAAGGTCCCACTATGTTGCCTAGGCTGTTAAGCTGATTCTTAAACTTGTGAGGTAATGGAAATAGCTAAATTAAAACAAAATATTCTTTTAATTTGTTTCTTTAATCTAGAGATGGGGTCTCCCTATGTTGCCCAGGCTGGTCTCAAATTCCTTGGCTCAAATGATCCTCCCACCTCCACTGACAAGGTATTCTTAAACAACAAAATGGGCATACATGCCCCTCCAAATGTCAGGCTGTAATATATAAGACTTTGTGTAAGTGTTGTAGTAGTTGTCTAGACCAATGGAACAGAATTTGAGAAACAGATCCAGGAATACATGGATTTTGACATTTCTTAGAGGGGAAATTGCAGATCAGTGGTGAAAGAATTGACTTTTCAGTAAGTGTGGTAGAACAATTTGACAGCCATGTGTGGAAAAATTTTTCCAGATTACTACCTTATCATATGCACAAAAAATGAATTCCAGATTTTTGATCTAGAGATAGATAATATTGGAGAGTGTCTCCATGACCTCAGGATAGAAAATAACTTCTTCAACAAGCCACTTGAAGCAGTAACTGTAAAGGAAAAGTTCATATATTCAGTTTCATTCAAGTGAAGTAATTTTGTTCTTCAAAAGATGTCATAAGGATCATAACAAGGCCAACCACAAGTTGGAAGAAGATATTTGCAAAAACATTACAACAGTGTTTGTTGGTTATCCAGAATACATAGAGAAGAACTATAGCTGGGATGAATAAATAAATAAATAAGGGAAAGACCATTAAGTACTGTACAAAAAGACAAGAGTAAATGGGCAATAAACAAAAAATGTATTTGGCCTTATTAGTAATCAAAATGCATATTAAAATCACGATGAAGCATCATCATACCATGAGATTGGCAAAACTAAAAATGTCCAAAGCACCAAGCCTTGGTACTGTGGGGATGGAGTTTTACTCAATTCTGTGAGTGTAAGTTGGTACAAGCAGGTTAGAAAACAGTTTGGGGCTGGCTGTGGTGGCTCACGTCTGTAATCTCAGCACTTTGGGAGGCCAACTTGGGAGGATTGCTTGAGCCCAGGAGTTCGAGACCAGCCTGGGCCACATAGTGAGATCTCTATCTTTACCAAACAAACAAACAAAAAAAAATTAGCTGGGCCTGGTGGTGTGGGCCTGTACTCCCATCTACTAAGGAGGCTGAGGTAGGAGGATGCCTCGAGCCCAGGAGTTCGAGGTTGTGCCACTGCATTACAGCCTGGGCGAGAGTGAGACCCTGTCTCTACACACACACACACACAGGAAAAAGAAAGAAAAAAAAAAGAAAAGAAGGAAACAGTTTGACGCTCTAATAAAGTGGAAGATATGCATACTCTTTTGACCGAGGAATGACTTTGTAACTATTGACCTTAGATATTGCACTATGAGATACAAAATGAGAATATTCTTAGTTTTTAATAGTAAAAGCCGGAAAGTTTTAACAGTAGGACTATGGACAACTTAGGATATAGTCATACAATGGAATGCTAAACAACACGAGGCTAAGTTTCACAATATTAACTGAGAAGGGTAAATAAAAAAAATTTAAAATATAACTCCATTTATATGAAGTTCATAAACAGGAGAAATTAAACTCTATTAGGTGGTAAATTAGATATTACTTGGCAATGCCTAATTTATTTCTATCTATATTAGGTGGTAATACCTAATTTATCACTACTTAATATTGCTATATTAGGTAGCAAGCAGCAAGAAGATAATGATCAAAAAGTGAAGAAGTGGAGACCTCTTGGTGAGGGAGGGGATGTTACTGACTTGAGGGACCTAAGGGAAGCTTCAGGGCAGTGTCATGTCCTATAGCTACATTTGGTCCATGGCCACATGGGTGCTTACTGCGCAGTCTTTAATTTGTACATATGGATGAAAACATTGTATGTATGCTATGACTAATCTATAAAATTAGCATATCAATTACTGTAACATAATATATAGTAATTTTTTAAAACCAAGTAACAGAATTGTGGTTAAAAACTACTTTTTTGAGTTTATCTTTTAAGAAACTATATATTATAGATTGTGAAATATCAGCATGAAAACAAGAAAGTCATATTTTTGTGCTGCAAAATAATGGTCACAAATCCTATGTAATAAAAATTGATATTGTGATGTAAAACAAAGGCTATTGTTTTCTCACTGGACTTTTCCCCACTGTTTTAGCATCCTTGTTGAAAATCATTGACTAAAAATATGAAGATCTGGACTCTTAATTCTGTTCCTCTATACTTATGCCAACACCATATTTTATTGTCTTGGTTAATGTTTTGAAATTGAGAAGTGAGTCCTCCAACTTTGTTCCAGTTTTCATGATTGTTTTGGATATTCTGGGTCTTTTATAGTTCTATGTGAATTTTATGATCAACTCATTGATTTCTGTAAAGAAAAGTAAGATTTTGATAGGGATTACATTGCATCTGTAGATTAATTTGGGGAGTATTGTCATGTTAACGATATAAAGTTTTCTGATTCGTGCACATGGGATGTTTTCCCATTTATTTAGGTCCTCTTTAATTTCTTTCTACAATGTATTTTAGTTTTCAGAGTATAAATTTTAGGCTTATTTTATTAAATTTATTCCTAAGTATTTTATTTCTAGCGATGCTATTGTAAGTGGAACAGTGTTCTTAATTTCATTTTTGGTTTGTCCATTGCTACTGTATAGATATAAAATTATTGTTGTATATTGGTCATGTATCCTGCAACCTTATTGAAATTGTTTATTAGTTCTAATAAATGTTTAGTTTATTCCTTAGGATTTTCTATATACCGGATCATGTTGTCTGCAAATAGTTTTACATCCTCTTTTCCAATTGGGGTACCTTTATTTCCTCGTCTTGCCTAATTAGCCTACCTAAAACTTCCAGTACAATGTTGAATGACAGTGGCTAAAACAATTATCCTTGTCTTGTTTCTGATCTCAAGGGGAAAGTATTCATTCTTTCACCATGAAGTATGATGTTAGTTGTGGGTTTTTTCTAGTTATTCTTTATCAGGTTGAGGAAGTCCATTCTCCTTTTTTCTTTAAGCTATTGATTTAGGATGGATTTAGGTGGTCTTGTTGCTTTGGAAATTGTAAACTTCCTTCCTAAAGCCTGCTCCATTTTATCCTTCTAAGATATGCATGATTTTGAAAAGACTACAAACTTCCCAGTTAGAGGACGGCCTTCTTGTTTTTCACCCTATATACAATGAGCCTCCTTGTTGGATGCCAAAGTAAGGTCTTTACATCCTTCATTCCCTACAGACCAGGCTTCTTAAATTATCAGGCCACAGGTAACAAATACATTTCATCTCCTGTACCAATTCTGATGTTTTGGTAGTAGCTGCCTGAAGGATTAAGAAGGAATCTGAGGCCATGTACAGTCTCAGTACTGTCATTAATTAGTGTTATCTGGCCTGGTGCAGTGGCTCACACCTGTAATCCCAACACTTTGGAAAGCCAAGGCTGGCAGACTGTTTGAGTTCAGGAGTTTGAGACCTGCCTGGGCAACATGGTGAAACCCCGTCTCTACCAAAAAATACAAAAATTAGCTGGGCATGGTGGCACACGCCTGTGGTCCCAGCTACTCAGAAAGCTGAGGTGGGAGGATTGCTTGACCCCAGGAGGTGGAGGCTGTAGTGAGCCGAGATCACACCACTGCACTCCAGCCTGGGTAACAAAGCAAGACCCTGTCTCAAAAAAAAAAAAAAAAAAAAAAAAGAGTGATATGTGTCACTGGTCTGGTAGTAGGGAGGGCTGCAAATTGATACAATTTCTGGATTAGACTGTGCCTATGCCTCAACCAATTTCAGTGGCCTTTTTTCCAGTGCCCTCCTTAGTCCTTCAACAACATTAAATCTTACGGCCCATACCCCTTTATACCACCCTCTCTTCTTTAGATCTCTGTTACAAAGCAATATTCTGGGTCTCCTGTAAAGTCTCTGGCCTTCCCTCCTCCAACTTTGCCCCTCAACATATCTCTCTAGCTTTCTCAGCTGAGCCTTTGATCCTGTGTACTCTTTGCTTGGGATATTTTGCCTTTCTTTTACATCTCTGCTTGCTGAAAATTTTGCCATTCTTCAAGCTCCATCTCAAATCTGCTTCCCTGGTTTTCCCCGTACCTGAGAGACAGTTCTGCCCTTAAACTGCCAAGGCATAGGATGTTTGGGTACCATACCTAGAATTGTTTTCCTTCTTGTACTTTTGTAATTGAGTTCTTGTCCAATACTGACAATATGAAATTTCTTAAGACCAGGCAGGGACTTTATATTCTTAGCATATGACTCCCTGCTTTTACTATGGTGGATGCTCAATAAATGTTTGGTCCTTTTAAACTCTTTTCTTGCTGCCTATTGGAAAGATTATTTTTAAGATTTCATGTTATTTCTATTATAGGCTCATTAGTAATGCTCTTTATTTTGTGTTTTCCCTGGTGTTTATTCCAGGACATAAAATATGTAACAATTTAGTATTAGTACACATATATAACTAGGTTATATATTGCTGCATGACAACCTGCCCTCGAATTTAGTGGCTTAAAACAACAAATATTGATTATCTAATAGTTTATGTGAGTTAGGAATCTAGGTATGGCTTTGCTGGGTTCTCTGGCTCAAGGTCTCTCACAAGGCTACAATCAAGATATTGGCTGGGGATGCAGTCATTTCTTCTGAAGGCTTGATTGAGGGAGGATACACTTCTAAGCTCATGTGTGTGGTTGTTGGCAGGATTCAGTTCCTTGTAGTCTGTTGGACTGAGGGCCTCAGTTCATCACTGACTGTCAGCTGGAAACCTCCATCAGTTCCTTGCCCCATGGAACTCTACATAGGGCAATTTGCCATATAGCAGCTATTTTCATCAGAGAAAGTGAAAGATAACAAGAGAAGGTGAATAAGAGAGAAGCCAGAGTCTTTTTTTTTTGTACCATAATCTTGGAAGTGACATATTCCATTTGTTATGAGTCATTATATCCATCACCCATTCAAAGGGCAGGTATTACACAATGACGTGAATAATAGATGTTGTGGATCATCGGAAGTCATCTTAGAAGCTGCCTACAATAACATCCTTCTAACTTTTAATATTCTACCTTGAAATAATAATATACCCTTTTAGAGGGTATATTATTCATGTGAAAACCTGTAACAACATATTTTAATTTTCCTCCTCCCAGTCCTTGAACTACGTTTTTCATCATTTTTCTACATGTTATACCATGTATAGTACAATATATTATTATTTAATTAATTAATTTATTAGAGATGGGATCTTGCTATGTTGCCTAGGCTGTTCTTGAACTCTTGGCCTCAAGCAGGCCTCCCATCTCAGCCTCCAAAAGTGCTAGGATTACAGGCATTATATCTGGCCTATTATTTTTGACTTAAATAGTTATCTTTTAAAGATATTTTACAAATGAGAAACAGTATTTAATATTTACTCACATTTTTATCATTTACAGTGTTCTTCATTCCTTTTTGTAGCTCCAGCATTCCATCTGGTGTTATTTTCCCTGTGATGAAAGAACTTTATTATTTCTTATAGTGGTGGTCTCCTTGCAATGAATTCTCCCTCAAAAAAAGAAAAAGAAGTAAGTGTAAGAATTGAAAGGGAAGATATAAAACTATCATTACTTGCAGTTGATATGACCATCTGCAGAAGGAAAACAAGGTAATGGATAGAAAAATGATAAAAACTAATAAGGAAATGCAACAACTTATAAAAATCAATAGCGTTTCTCTGTACCGATGATAACTGATCCAAAAACAGCTGGACTTCTAGCAGTAATTTTCTCAGACTGCTCCCTTATTTCACCTAATTTTTGAAAGACAGTTTTTTGTTTTTGTTTTTTTTTTCTGGAAATAGAATCATAAGGTGTCAGCTTTTTCTTTCAGTACTTCAAAGATGTCACACTGTTGTTTTTGGTTTGCACAGCTTCTGATGAGAAGTATGCCATCATTTTTATCTTTGTTCCTTTTAACACCTTTCACATTTTTTCAGTACTTAGATAATGATTTGCTATGGTGTGGTTTTTTCCTTTTATTTTTGGCTTACAGTCCATTGAAATTTTTAGACTTGCACATTAATAGTTTTCATAAAATTTGCAAAACTTTTGGTCCTTCTTCTTCAAATATTTTGGTACTTCATTGAACCCTGTGGTGTTTCCCATAGCTAATTGACGCTCTGTTCTGTTTGTCTCAGTCTTTTTTCTCTATGTATTTCATTTTGGACAGCTTCTATTGCTATGTCTTTAGGTTCACTCATCTTTTCTTCTGCAGTGTCTATTGTAGTAGAACTCCCAGCCTATGTGTTTTTCATTAAGAAACTGTATTTTTCGTGTCTGCATGTTTGAGTTGAGTCTTTCCTGTACCCTCCATGTTTCTACTTAACATGACCAGTCTTTCCTCCAGCTCCTCTATTAAATGGGAATATATGTATAATGACTATATTTTAATGTCCTTATGTGTTAAGTCTGTAATTTGTGTCATCTTAGTTTGTTTCTGCTGATTGATTTTTCTCCATTTAAGAGTTGTATCTTTCTAATTCTTTGCATGTCTGATAATTTTTGATTGGATGTTGGACATTATGGATTTTATATTTTTGAGTGCTTCATTTTATCATATTTCTTTAAATATTATCAAACTTTGGGTGTGGTTCCAAGATGGCTGAATAGGAACAATTTCTGCATTTCCAACTGAGTTACTGGATTCATCTCACTGGGGCTTGTTGGACAGTGGGTGCGGGACAGTGGGGGCAGTGCACTGAGTGTGAGCTGAAGCAGGGCAAGGCATTGACTGACCTAGGAAGTGCAAGGGGTAAGGGAATTCCCTTTCCTAGTCAAGCAAAGCTGTGATGGACAGCACCTGTAAAATTGGGTCACTCCCACCCTAATATTGTGCTTTTCCAAGGGTCTTAGCAAACGGCACACCAAGAGATTATATCCCACACCTGGCTAGGAGGGTCCCATGCCCACAGAGCCTTGCTCATTGCTAGCACAGCAGTCTGAGATCGAACTGCAAGGCGGCAGTGAGGCTGGGGGAAGGGCGCCCGCCACTGCTGAGGCTTGAGTAGGTAAACAAAGTGGCTGGGAAGCTCAAACAGGGTGCAGCCCACCACAGCTCAAGGAGGCCTGCCTGCCACTGTAGACTCCACCTGTAGGGGCAGGGCATAGCTGAACAAAAGGCAGCAGAAACCTCTGCAGACTTAAAAGTCCCTGTCTGACAACTTTGAAGAGAGTAGTGGTTCTCCCAGCACAGAGTTTGAGATTGGAGAATGGACAGACTGCCTCCTCAAGTGGTTCCCTGACCCCCAAGTAGCCTAATAGGAGGCATCCTCCAGTAGGCACAGACTGACACCTCACACGGCCGAGTACCCCTCTGAGACAAAACTTCCAGAGGAATCATCAAGCAGCAACATTTGCTGTTAAGCAATATTCGCTGTTCTGCAGCCTCCGCTGCTGATACTCAGGCAAACAGTCTGGAGTCGACCTCCAGCAAACTCCAGCAGACCTGCAGCTGAGGGTCCTGACTGCTAGAAGGAAAACTGACAAACAGAAAGGATATCCACACCAAAACCCCATCTGTATGTCGCCATCATCAAAGACCAAATGTAGATAAAACCACAAAGACGGGGAAAAAACAGAGCAGAAAAGCTGAAAATTCTAAAAATCAGAGCACCTCCCCCACTCCAAAGAAATGCAGCTCCTCGTCAGCAATGGAACAAAGCTGGACGGAGAATGAATTTGACGAGTTGAGACAAGAAGGCTTCAGACGATCAGACTTCTCCGACCTAAAGGAGGAAGTTTGAACCCATCTCAGACAAGCTAAAAACATTGAAAAAAGATTAGATGAATGGCTAACTAGAATAAACAGTGTAGAGAAGTCCTTAAATGACCTGATGGGGCTGAAAACCATGGCATGAGAACTACGTGACGAATGCACAAGCTTCAGTAGCTGATTCGATCAACTGGAAGAAAGGGTATGAGTGATTGAAGATCAAATGAATGAAATGAAGTGAGGAGCGAAGTTTAGAGAAAAAAGAGTAAAAGGAAATCAACAAAGCCTCTAAGAAATATGGGACTATGTGAAAAGACCAAATCTACATCTGATTGGCATACCTGAAAGTGACCGGGAGAATGGAACCAAGTTGGAAAACACTCTGCAGGATATTATCCAGGAGAACTTCCCCAACGTAGCAAGGCAGACCAACATTCAAATTCAGGAAATACAGAGAATGCCACAAAGATACTCCTTGAGAAGAGGAACTCCAAGACACATAATTATCAGATTCACCAAAGTTGAAATGAAGGAAAAAATGTTCAGGGCAGCCAGAGAGAAAGGTCAGGTTACCCACAAAGGGAAGCCCATCAGACTAACAGCGGATCTCTCGGCAGAAACTGTACAAGCCAGAAGAGAGTGGGGGCCAGTAATCAACATTCTTAAAGAAAAGAATTTTCAACCCAGAATTTCATATCCAGCGAAACTAAGCTTCATAAGTGAAGGAGAAATAAAATCCTTTACAGACAAGCAAATGCTGAGAGATTTTGTCACCACCAGGCCTGCCCTACAAGAGATCCTGAAGGAAGCACTAAACATGGAAGGGAACAACCGGTAGCAGCCACTGCAAAAACAAGCCAAATTATAAAGACCGTCAATGCTAGAAGGAAACTGCATCAACTAACGAGCGAAATAACCAGCTAACATCATAATGACAGGATCAAATTCACACATAACAATATTAACCTTAAATGTAAATGGGCTAAATACTCCAATTAAAAGACACAGACTGGCAAATTGGATAAAGAGTCAAGACCCATCAGTGTGCTGTATTCAGGAGACCCATCTCATGTGCAGAGATACACATAGGCTGAAAATGAAGAGATGGAAGAAGATCTACCAAACAAATGGAAAACAAAAAAGGCAGGGGTTGCAGTCCTAGTCTTTGATAAAAGAGACTTTAAACCAACAAAGATCAAAAGAAACAAAGAAGGCCATTACATAATGGCAAAGGGATCAATTCAACAAGAAGAGCTAACTATCCTAAATATATATGCACTCAATACAGGAGCACCCAGATTCATAAAGCAAGTCCTTAGAGACCTACAAAGAGACTTAGACTCCCATACAACAATAATGGGAGACTTTAACACCCCAAAGTCAACATTAGACAGATGAATGAGACAGAAAGTTAACAAGGATATCCAGAAATTGAACTCAGCTCTGCACCAAGCAGACCTAATACACATCTACAGAACTCTTCACCCAAAATCAACAGAATGTGCATTCTTCTCAGCACCACATTGTACTTACTACAAAATTGTCCACATAGTTGGAAGTAAAGCACTCCTCAGCAAATGTAAAAGAACAGAAATTATAACAAACTGTCTCTCAGACCACAGTGCAATCAAACTACAACTCAAGATTAAGAAACTCACTCAAAATCGCTCAACTACATGGAAACTGATTAACCTACTCCTGAATGACTACTGGGTACATGATGAAATGAAGACAGAAATAAAGATGTTCTTTGAAACCAATGAGAACAAAGATACAGCATACCAGAATCTCTGGGACACATTTAAAGCAGTGTGTAGAAGGAAATTTATAGCACTAAATGCTCACAAGAGAAAGCTGGAAAGATCTAAAATTGACACCCTAACACCACAATTAAAAGAACTAGAGCAGCAAGAGCAATCACATTCAAAAGCTAGCAGAAGGCAAGAAATAACTAATATCAGAGCAGAACTGAAGGAGATAGAGACACAAAAAACCCTTCAAAAAAATCAATGAATCCAGGAGCTGGTTTTTTGAAAAGATCAACAAAATTGATAGACTGCTAGCAAGACTAATAAAGAAGAAAAGAGAGAAGAATCAAATAGACACAATAAAAAATGCTAAAGGGGATATCACCACCGATCCCACAGAAATACAAACTACCATCAGAGAATACTATAAACACCTCTATGCAAATAAACTAGAAAATCTAGAAGAAACGGATAAATTCCTGGACACATACACTCTCCCAAGACTAAACCAGGAAGAAGTTGAATCTCTGAATAGAGCAATAACAGGCTCAGAAATTGAAGAAATAAATAATAACTTACCAACCAAAAAAAGTCCAGGACCAGATGGATTCACAGCCAAATTCTACCAGAGGTACAAGGAGGAGCTGGTACCATTCTTTCTGAAAGTATTTCAATCAATAGAAAAAGAGGGAATCCTCCCTTACTCATTTTATGAGGACAGAATTATCCTGATACCAAAGCCTGGCAGAGACACAACAAGAAAAGAGAATTTTAGACCAATATCCCTGATGAACATCGATGCAAAAATCCTCAATAAAATACTGGGAAACAAAATCCAGCAGCACATCAAAAAGCTTATCCACCACGATCAAGTCGGCTTCATCCCTGGGATGCAAGGCTGGTGCAACATATGCAAATCAATAAACATAATCCAGCATATAAACAGAACCAAAGACAAAAACCACATGATTATCTCAATAGATGCAGAAAAGGCCTTTGAGAAAGTTCAGGAGCCCTTCATGCTAAAAACTCTCAATAAATTCATGGGATGTATCTGAAAATAATAAGAGGTATTTATGACAGACCCACAGCCAATATCGTACTGAATGGGCAAAACCTGGAAGCATTCCCTTTGAAAACTGGCACAAGACAGGGATGCCCTCTCTCACTACTCCTCTTCAACATTGTGTTGGAAGTTCCGGCCAGGGCAATTAGGCAGGAGAAAGAAATAAAGGGTATGCAATTAGGCAAAGAGGAAGTCAGATTGTCCCTGTTTGCAGATGACATGATTGCCTATTTAGAAATCCCCATCGTCTCAGCCCAAAATCTCCTTAAGCTGATAAGTAACTTCAGCAAAGTCTCAGGATACAAAATCAATGTGCAAAACTCACAAGCATTCTTATACACCATTAACAGACAAACAGAGAGCCAAATCATGAATGAACTCCCATTCACAGTTGCTTCAAAGAGAATAAAATACCTAAGAATCCAACTTACAAGGGACGTGAAGGACCTCTTGAAGGAGAACTACAAACCACGCTCAACAAAATAAAAGAGGACACAAACAAATGGAAGAACATTCCATGCTCATGGATAGGAAAAATCAATCTCGTGAAAATGGCCATACTGACCAAGGTAATTTACAGATTCAATGCCATCCCCATCAAGCTACCAATGACTTTCTTCATAGAATTGGAAAAAAACTACTTTAAAGTTCATGTGGAACCAAAAAAGAGCCTGGATTGCCAAGTCAATCCTAAGCCAAAAGAACAAAGCTGGCGGCATCACACTACCTGACTTCAAACTATACTACAAGGCTACGGTAACCAAAACAGCATGGTACTGGTACCAAAACAGAGATATAGACCAATGGAACAGAACAGAGCCCTCAGAAATAATACAACACATCTACAACCATCTGATCTTTGACAAACCTGACAAAAACAAGAAATGGGGAAAGGATTCTCTATTTAACAAATGGTGCTGGGAAAACTGGCTAACCATGTGTAGATAGCTGAAACTGGATCCCTTCCTTACACCTTATAAAAAAGTTAATTCAAGATGGATTAAAGACTTAAATGTTAGACCTAAAACCATCAAAACCCTAGAAGAAAACCTAGTCAATACTGTCCAGGACAGAGGCATGGGAAAGGACTTCATGTCTAAAACACCAAAAGTAACGGCAACAAAAGCCAAAATTGACAAATGGGATCTAATTAAACTAAAGAGCTTCTGCACAGCAAAAGAAACTACCATCAGAGTGAACAGGCAACCTACAGAATGGGAAAACATTTTTGCAATCTACTCATCTGACAAAGGGGTAATATCCAGAATCTACAAAGAACTCAAACAAATTTACAAGAAAAAAACAACCCCATCAAAAATTGAGCAAAGGATATGAGCAGACACTGCTCAAAAGAAGACATTTATGCAGCCAACAGACAAATGAAAAAATGCTCATCGTCACTGGCCGTCAGAGAAATGTAAATCAAAACCACAACGAGATACCATCTCACACCAGTTAGAATGGTGATCATTAAAAAGTCAGGAAACAGCAGGTGCTGGAGAGGATGTGGAGAAATAGGAACACTTTTACACTGTTGGTGGGAATGTAAACTAGTTCAACCATTGTGGAAGACAGTGTGGCAATTCCTCAAGGATCTAGAACTAGCAATACCATTTGACCCAGCCATCCCATTACTGAGGATATACCCAAAGGATTGTAAATCATGCTGCTCTAAAGTCACGTGCACACGTATATTTATTCTGGCACTATCACAATAGCAGACTTGGAAGCATCCCAAATATCCATCATTGATAGACTGGATTAAGAAAATGTGGCATATATACACCATGGAATACTATGCAGCCATAAAAAGGATGAGTTCATGTACTTTGTAGGGACATGGATGTAGCTGGAAACCATCATTCTCAGCAAACGATCACAAAGACAAAAAACCAAACACTGCATGTTCTCACTCATAGGTGGTAATTGGACAGTGAGAACACTTGGACACAGGAAGGGGAGCATCACACACCAGGGCCTGTTGTGGGGTGGGGGGACAGGGGAGGGATAGCATTAGGAGATATACCTAACGTAAATGACGAGTTAATAGGTGCAGGACACCAACATGGCACATGTATACATGTGTAACAATCCTGCACGTTGTGCACATGTACCCTAGAACTTAAAGTATAATAAAAATAAATAAATAAATATTATTAAACTTTGAAGTGGCATGCAGTTAATTGGAATCAGTTTTATCCTTTTGAGGCTTGATTTTTATAGTTTCTTAGGGTAGCATCAATGTAGACTTTAGCCTGCAGCTAATTTTATTTCACTAGCGAGACAATACACTTTTGAGGGCTCTAATTATTGCACCATAAAATAGTCTTCCCATTCTGTTGGTAGGAACACAAACTGTTCCTGTGTCTTTGTAAGCTTCTGGGGACTGGCCCTCCTACTTTTTCTTTTTTTAGCAATTCTTTTATTGGTCTTGGGTAGTTTCCTCCCATACGTATGCCAATCTGTACTCAGCCAGAGACGTAAAGGGATCCATCTGAAGACCTCTAGAGCTCTCTCCTATGTAGCTCGCTTCTCTCTGGAGCTTTTTCCCACAAGTTTTAATTATTTTGGCCTCCCTGTTTCCTGATTTCTGTCTTCTCAATGCAGGAAATCACTGAGCTGTTTGCATTGCATCGTGGAAAGCCTCTCCAGTCAGTAAGCTAGGGAAGATTTAGGGGTGCCTCATTTGTTCCCCTTCTCTGAGGGCTAGGAATCTTGTACTGGCTATTGTCTAGTGTCTGAAAGCCCTTTTTTTTTTCATGTATTTTGTCCGGTTTTTCAGTTGTTTAATCTGATTGCTTTTACTCCATCATGGTTGGAAGCAAAAGTTGTTAATACATGTTTGTGATGTCAGGCTGAACTTTTCATTGTTTGGCTGTTCAAGGCTAATTCTTCAGCTTATTAAAATGCAGAGAAGCTTATATATATTATATATATTATATATTACATATATATATAAAACCTTATGTTGATAGAGCATATATGACAGGACACCTTTTTTTTCAAACTGAGTAGTTAGTAGAAGCATCTAGAAGAGAAAACATTTGGTTTTCTAAACTATTGGGAAGATATTAAGCCATTTAGGGCAGTATTCCCCAATCATTTTGGCACCAGGGAACATTTTCGTAGAAGACAATTTTTCCACGGACAGGAGGAGGTGGGGGATGGTTTCGGGATGGAACTGTTTCACCTCAGATCATCAAGTATTAGATTCTCATGAGGAGCGCAACCTAGATCCCTTGCATGCACAGTTCACAATAGGGTTGGCACTCCTATAAGAATCTAATGCTGCCATTGATCTGACAGGAGGTGGAGCTCAGGTGGTAATGCTTGCTGGCCCACTGCTCACCACCTGCTGTGCAGCCTGGTTCCTAACAAGCCACCGACCAGTATCCATTCGTGGCCCAGGGATGGGGACTTCTGATTTAGAACATTAAGTCACTCAGGCTAACAGCATCATGGTTAAGGGGATATTTAGCAACAGAAATAAAGTGACTTGTCTGAGACTATACAATTACTCCAATCGCCCTAGGTCCAAAATGGTGAGAATTGAAACACATATGTTATTAAGATTGTAAATGGAAGAGGGCAGAGGAAGGTGGTGAATATCAGCATAGAGCAGAAGTTGTCACATCCACACTTTTTTGTATTTCCCCTATTCCTGGAGCTGCCTTCCCTATTTTTTTTTTTTTTTTTTTTTTTTGATATCTAAAGAGCAGGTCGTATCACTGATCTCTGAATAATAAAAGTTGCCATTTATTCAGTGCTTATTATGTGCCTTGCACTGTGCTAAGTTTATGTATTCTCTTTCACTGAATCCTCACGTCTGCCTATGAGGTGGGTGTTATTACTATTACCATTTTATAGATGAGGAAATTCAGATATAGAGAGGTTTAATTATATACTTAAAGGCTATACAAATTAGTGATTGGCTGAGCTAGGACAAGAACCCAGTCTTTTTGACTCCATACTCTGTACTTTTGCCTTCATGTCTTCACCTGAGTTGTTAAGAAAGCAAGGGATTTCCTGTTCTTCCAAATCGATCTCGGCATTATTTGGCACTGACCACAATTCTTTGCATCCCTTGCCCCCTGCCCCGCCTCCCAGCACCTCCAAGTATCTATTTTAGGCAACTCCAGCTCAGGAAGAGCCTTGATGTTACTTGGCAACAGGTATCTCTCAACCTCTAAAATGTTCCACCTTCTGATAGAATTCCACCTTATAATTTTGTCATCTTGCTTCCTTCAACACTATATGGTGGACTTCCTCATTGTCTCCTGATTAGACCTTAATCATTGCTGCCTTTAAATGTCATGTTCCTTCAAAGCTCAAGACTTAGTTGGCTCTTTCAGTTCGTCTTTCCTGATGGATCACATGCTGTTGAAATCCTTCTAATGCTTTGAATTATCGGCATTTGCCCTGGATTTGGTTAGATGGTCTTTCTTTCTCACATGGTACTTTGAATCGCTTTTTAGATGTTTATGACATAGCACCCCTCTGTTCATATTATAACCTGCTCAAAATTCCCAATCATAGAATATTCACTGAGTTCCTAATATGAGCAAAACACTGATTTTAACATTGCCCTTCTCTTTCGAGGCAGGTACATAGTAGATATTTGTATTTATGGGGTACATGAGATGTTTTAATACAGGCATGTAATACATAATAATCACATCATGTAAAATGGGGTATCCATCCCCTCAAGCATTTACCCTTTGAGTTACAAACAATCCAATTACACTCTTTAAGTTATTTTATAATGTGCAATTAAGTTATTATTGACTATAGTCACCTCATTGTGCTATTAAATAGTAGGTCTTATTCTTTCTTTTTTTTTTTTGAAATGAAGTCTGGCTCTGTAGCTCAGGATGGAGTGCAGTGGCACAATCTTAGCTCACTGTAAGCTCTGCCTCCCAGGTTTGCGCCATTCTCCTGCCTCAGCCTCCCGAGTAGCTGGGACTACAGATGCCCGCCACCGTGCCAGGCTAATTTTTTGGTATTTTTAGTAGAGATGGGGTTTCACCGTGTTAGCCAGGATGGTCTCGATCTCCTGACCTGGTGATCCACCCGCCTCGGCTTCCCAAAGTGCTAGGATTACAGGCGTGAGCCACCACTCCCGGCTCATTCTTTGTAACTATTGTTTTTGTATCCATTAACCATCCTCACCTATCCCCAGCCCCCCACTTCCCTTCTCAGCCTCTGGTAACCATTCTTCTACTCTCAGTCTCCTTGAGTTCAATTGTTTTGACTTTTAGATCACAAATAAGTAAGAACATATGATGTTTGTCTTTCTATGCCTGGATTAATTCACTTAACATAAAGTCTTTAAACTCTTCATGTTTGTTATTCCTCCAATTATTTAACATGAAGATCTGCCTGGTGACAGTATTGGAGTGACGCTCCTGTAGAACCAAAAGTTTTCTACAGTTTTCATCAAAGTCGTGTAGTTGCAGTTTTCATCAAAGTTGTGTAATATACACCACAGGCATTCAGAGTCACTGTCAGTCCATTGATAAGATGTAAGGCAACAGATTAGAACCCACAGCCCAGTGTCAGCAAGCAGAAGTGATGATCAATACCAATGAGAGGAAACGGATGAGCTAACAAGTATGGCCAGCTGCCAGATAGTTGTTTATATGTCAGTATCATCATTGAGCATCACATTATCATAACCTAGTACAGTAATAGATATTCCTAAAGACTGAGACAAAATACATATAAAGCCCTCATCTAATGCCTGACACGCATAAAGCACGGAATAAAATGTGTGTTTATGTATATATATTTTACATATACACACAAATCTATAAGTGAAAAAGCTAAATTGTAATCACTGTACTTTATATATAAAATATATATGTGTATTTATATGTGTATCATTATACACATTGTACCTTATAGAGGAGAAGTATACATGACATTTTAGAATGATTTCCATGGAAATAGCTAGAATTAAAAAATAATTTTGGTTTATTGAGAAGTACTTTCAGTTATCACAGTGCAACACTGCTTTCTGTAATGAGGCTAGAAAAGTGAGGAGCCATTGTATTTAACAAAATAAGAAATTTTTCTGTCTCCATGGTAAGATTAATGAACACACTTCAAAATAAAGTAATACAATTGCTACCTTCTTCCTGGTGACATGCTCCCTGTGTTAAATTTAAGTGACAGTAAAACGTAATGAGTTAGAGGAGAAAAATTTTAATTTATTCGTTTATTTGAATAGGGAAACCTGTCAGTGATCAGTGATAGAATTTGAACTGCAAGACAAAAAGAAAGAAGGGGTTTTGGTTTTGTAGCCAAAATAAGGTTGGTGGCACTTGAAGTGAAATTTAAAAGTATGCATTCACTTAGTTTTCTTGGCCATATTCTGCTTCTCATGTGAAACTGGACTTCCTGCCTTTTAGCCTTGTATTCTGTCCCTTTGGAAACTGTATCATCTTTTAAAAATGAAGTACATGACTTTCCTAATGATCTTTTATATTATAAAAATAGGCTGGGCTCAGTGGCTCATGCCTGTAATCCCAGCACTTTGGGAGGCCGAGGCTGGTAGATCACTTGAGGTCAGGAGCTCGAGACCAGCCTGGCCAACATGATGAAACCCTGTCTCTACAAAAATACAAAAATTAGTCAGACATGGTGGCGCATACCTGTAATCCCAGCTACTCAGGTGGCTGAGGTACAAGAATCGCTTGAACCCAGGAGGCAGAGTTTGCAGTGAGCTGAGATCGGGCCATTGCAATCCAGACTGGGCAACAAGAGCAAAACTTCATCTCTCTCCCCACTCCCCTGCAAAAAAACAAAAACAACAACAACAAAAAAACCCTGAAACCCATCATGACTATATCTTGATGCTGTAGCCTCAAAATGGACTTCACAAGTTCACCTGTGGTTCCCTCAAAAGCACTCGAATTTTGATTTGCTAGTTGCCAGAAATGTATTTGAACAGTCCCACTTTATATGGAGCCAAAAGCGTATTACATGGAGATTTCAGGTAATTAGTGAGCTCTGGATGAAGCTCCTGGGATGCCGTGGGAAAAACACTGGATCTGGAGTGTTAAGGTTTGGGCTCTGGGCCTGACTTTTTTCCTTATCATTTGGAAATTAGACTCAGGATTGTGTATTTGGGAAACACAGCAAGCTGTATGCCTATAGTAAATAGACACCCTGTTTAGTGGCATTCAATAGACTTCAATGCCATATTCACTCTTCCCCAACCCTATCTGTCTTGGCTTCAGGCAGATCTTGGCATAGGGCACCCTCCTCCTCTTCCACTGCCACGTAGCTCCTGGGTGAATGTCTCCCAACCTGGGAAGAGCTCTGTTGAACTTCATGAACAATGCTGTCTGCCTAGCATTGGAGCTCATACCCTGAGACTTTGCTTCAGTCCTCTCCTTTGTGCCCAGTGGCACACACTTGAGAGACAGTCAATAGAGCCTCAGACCCCTAACTTTGCAAATATAAGTCCTATGAACCATCTGGGCCACTCACTCCACTTAGAGCAATTGCACATTGCTTCCTCTCCTTTCCTTGCATTTACATCTACAGGGAGATTTTTAGCTTACTAAGCCCTGGCAAATGACAATTGCTAAGATGTAATACAAATCTTAACAGTGGGAACAGTGACTACTGTTTATCAAGTGAATACTGTAAGTCAAGCACAACAACCCTTTGGGGTGCTGCTAGAGTTAAGGAAGCATCCTCAGAGGTTGAGGAATGTGCCCAAGGTCAGATGCTAGCAAATGACAAAGCTTGGCTCAGAGTCCAGGTCCTCATTCTACCACATCTCACTTCCTCTTTATGTTCTGATGTCTCTACTGCGTATATCAACGCTTCTCAAACTCAGTATGTATGCAGTTGGCCCTCTATATCCGTGGGTTCCACATTTATGAATTCAACCTACCACAGATAGAAAATATTTCAAATAAAAAGCAATAAAACATAGTACAACAATAAAAATAAGACAAATTTTAAAAGCAATACAGTATAAAAACTTTATATAGCATTTACATTTATTGGATACTAGAAGCAATCTAGAGATGACTTAAAGCATATGGGGGATGTGTGGAGGTTATACGCAAATGCTTTGCCATTTTATTTATTTGTTTGTTTGGGTTTCTTTTTAAGATGGAGTCTCACTCTGTCACCCAGGCTGGAGTGCAGTGGCACAATCTCGGCTCACTGCAACTTCCACCTCCCAGGTTCAAACGATTCTCCTGCCTCAGCCTCCGGGGTAGCTGGGATTACAGACGTGCAGCCCCACGCCCAACTAATTTTTGTATTTTTAGTAGAGACAGGGTTTCACCATATTGGCCAGGCTGGTATCAAACTCCTGACCTGAAGTGATCAGCCTGCCTTGGCCTCCCAAAGTGCTGGGATTACAGGTGTAAGCTACCACGCCTGGCCTACATTGCCATTTTATATCAGGCTTTTGAACATTTGTGGATTTTGGTACCACAGGGGTCCTGGAACATTGCAACACTCCACGAATACTGAGGGATGACTGTATACATATCACCTGGGAATCTTGGGAAACACAAATTCTGATCTTGTACCTCTGGCATGAGGCCTTGATTCTTTGTTTCTATCAAGTTCCAAGGTGCTGCTGCTGCTACGGATCCATGGACCACATTTTGAGTAGCAAGAGTGTGCACTATCAGAAATACAAGGGGAGTCAAGAATCTTATAACCCGATTGGACATTTTTAACAAAAATACTGTTGAAAATTTACAGGATAAATTTTTTGTTTTTGTTTTTGAAGACCATATTGAAAATGAAGCAAAGTTCTTTTTTTTTTTTTTATTTTTTTATTTTTTTTTATTATTATTATTTTTTAATTTATTTATTATTATTATACTGTAAGTTGTAGGGTACATGTGCATAACGTGCAGGTTTGTTACATATGTATACTTGTGCCTTGTTGGTGTGCTGCACCCATCAACTCGTCATTTACATCAGGTATAACTCCCAATGCAATCCCTCCCCCCTCCCCCCTCCCCATGATAGGCCCCGGTGTGTGATGTTCCCCTTCCCGAGTCCAAGTGATCTCATTGTTCAGTTCCCACCTATGAGTGAGAACATGCGGTGTTTGGTTTTCTGTTCTTGTGATAGTTTGCTAAGAATGATGGATTCCAGCTGCATCCATGTCCCTACAAAGGACACAAACTCATCCTTTTTGATGGCTGCATAGTATTCCATGGTGTATATGTGCCACATTTTCTTAATCCAATCTGTCACTGATGGACATTTGGGTTGATTCCAAGTCTTTGCTATTGTGAATAGTGCTGCAATAAACATACGTGTGCATGTGTCTTTAGAGCAGCATAATTTATAATCCTTTGGGTATATACCCAGTAATGGGATGGCTGGGTCATATGGTACATCTAGTTCTAGATCCTTGAGGAATCGCCATACTGTTTTCCATAATGGTTGAACTAGTTTACAATCCCACCAACAGTGTAAAAGTGTTCCTATTTCTCCACATCCTCTCCAGCACCTGTTGTTTCCTGACTTTTTAATGATCGCCATTCTAACTGGTGTGAGATGGTATCTCATTGTGGTTTTGATTTGCATTTCTCTGATGGCCAGTGATGATGAGCATTTTTTCATGTGTTTGTTGGCTGTATGAATGTCTTCTTTTGAGAAATGTCTATTCATATCCTTTGCCCACTTTTTGATGGGGTTGTTTGTTTTTTTCTTGTAAATTTGTTTGAGTTCTTTGTAGGTTCTGGATATTAGCCCTTTGTCAGATGAGTAGATTGCAAAAATTTTCTCCCATTCTGTAGGTTGCCTGTTCACTCTGATGGTAGTTTCTTTTGCTGTGCAGAAGCTCTTTAGTTTAATGAGATCCCATTTGTCAATTTTGGCTTTTGCTGCCGTTGCTTTTGGTGTTTTAGACATGAAGTCTTTGCCCATGCCTATGTCCTGAATGGTACTACCTAGGTTTTCCTCTAGGATTTTTATGGTATTAGGTCTAACATTTAAGTCTCTAATCCATCTTGAATTAATTTTCGTATAAGGAGTAAGGAAAGGATCCAGTTTCAGCTTTCTACTTATGGCTAGCCAATTTTCCCAGCACCATTTATTAAATAGGGAATCCTTTCCCCATTTCTTGTTTCTCTCAGGTTTGTCAAAGATCAGATGGCTGTAGATGTGTGGTATTATTTCTGAGGACTCTGTTCTGTTCCATTGGTCTATATCTCTGTTTTGGTACCAGTACCATGCTGTTTTGGTTACTGTAGCCTTGTAGTATAGTTTGAAGTCAGGTAGCGTGATGCCTCCAGCTTTGTTCTTTTGACTTAGGATTGTCTTGGCAATGCGGGGTCTTTTTTGGTTCCATATGAACTTTAAAGCAGTTTTTTCCAATTCTGTGAAGAAACTCATTGGTAGCTTGATGGGGATGGCATTGAATGCAAAGTTCTAATTGATAAAACATTTTGTTCTTTCAGTTAACATTTTTTTTTTTTTTTTGGTAAACATTTGGATAAGGACATGTCCTTATCCAAATGTTTACCAAAACAGTATCATCCAGGTGATGACAGTTTTGCCCCACTTGCTGAATTCAGCCTCACATTGCTGACACTCTAAGCCGAAGTCTTTGAATGTTCTTCAGGAAGATTCACACTCCTCCTCTCCATGATCATACACACAGTCATTCATATATGTTTCTTTGTACATGTTCTGAGGAAAGAATCGGAACTGTTCATCACATTCTCCTTGGACTTGCAAACCACTGCTCTAGGAGAAAGGTGCACTCCTTCTAATGGTTCTGGAATTCCCAATCACCAAATCCTTGACCAAGAAGAATACATAGTAATATATGCAATTTATTTGTTTCAGGTGCTGTGAGTTCTCAGGCTGCTGACTACATAATTGAAGCCCTTAGAAAATGCCAGTTGAATGCTATAATTAGGTAAAAATAAATGCACTAGGCCCTTTAGATAACTTTCCAGATGATTGTCGGCCAAAGCCCAGGCAGAAGCACTCCCTAATTTCCCTAGAGCTGAAAGTCAGTGACCTTCAGCTTCTCTTTTCCACCCTTGTGGTTGTCATTAGGGTTGTGCATGTAGAAACCTCAGCCAGCAACGCGGTAGAAGTGAGGCTCATCGTTACTTACCCAGGCGTCTGCATTTGCAATTCTGCAAAATGAGCTTGATCAATATTTGATTATTAGTCACCAGGAGGTAATTAGAGTTACAGAAACCAAAAAGAATACATTTTGCTTTTCTTACTTTTAATGGCAAAAACTGCAATTACTTGTGCACCAACCTAATGCATTTCCATCGTTTTCATAGACCTGAGCACTTATGAGCCATGGCCTTGGAGTCAGACTGCATGGATTCAACTCCCAATTCTTCCACTGCATAGTTGTATGACCTTGGTACATTATTGTCCTCTCTAAGTCTCAATTTCTTCTTCCTGCAACATAGGAATAAGAATAATGATGCTAATAATAATAGTGATAGATCGTACTGCTCTCATGGGGTAGTTTTCCGATTAAATGAAATGATCTGTGTCAAGCACACAGCCTAATGACTGGCACATAGTAAGTACTCACTAAATGCTAACTGTTGTTATTACTTTCTAGGCCAAAAACAATATGTTCTCTTTAACAGGAGCATTAGGTACAAATAATTACTGTTGTCTATGAACCTTAGCTCTTTCAGTTAGTGGAGGAGGAATTAAATATCTTTGTGTTATCTATTCTGTTCCCTTGGTCTGTGTGCCTATTTTTATACCAGTACCATGTTGTTTTGGTGACTGTAGCCTTGTAGCGTAGTTTGAAGGCAGGCAATGTGATGCCTCCAGATTTGTTCTTTTTGCTTAGTCTTGCTTTGGCTATGTGGGCTAATTTTAGGATTGTTTTTTCTAGTTCTGTAAAGAATGATGATGGCATTTATCTATCATCGTCTTTCCTTCCACCCAGAACATCAAAGCAAGTTGCTACTTACTTCCACATTGCTCTTCTGTTTCTTCACCATCCAAGCTTTGATAATCTGCATTTCTGCTGCATTCTACTTCCCTCACATACCCACTACCAAGGTCACATATTTAACCTTATACTTTCATATGCGGATCCACCCCTAAGACCTCAACCTCTGACTACATTCATCTTGGACTACATACATCTCTTCCTTTCTCACCTCAGAATCTGCTCTTGGTATTCCCAGGACTCATTGATCTTCATACCGTTCCCTTTGACCCTGTATAGAAGCCTTTCCCTACTTTCAGCCACTTCCCCGCTTCTCTTGCCATGGATTCACACTCTCCTGTATCCTGCACACCATTGTCAGTCATTTCAACAGATGACTCATGATTCCAAAATCCTTCAACACCATAATCTTATGTCATTCTTGATTTAATCCCCAGCATAATCTCTCTGCTCTTGAAGTACCAAGTGTTCGTGGAAAAAGTTGCAAAATGATGCTCATCGGGTACACAGATCAGTAGTGCTTTCTGATCTTAGCTGGGCCCTCCCTACTGCTTGTATGCTCTCTTGAATGCTCTTGTATTCCTCTCTTACCATCTTCTCGGAGAGGCAGGAGGGCACAGCAGTTAATAGCCCAAGCACAGGCAACTGATGAGACTTAGACGCTGAAATCCTGGGTCCGCTACTTGCTACCTGTATGATTGGGAAAATTGATCTAATCTTAGACTTTAGTTTTCCTCACCTGTACATTGGGATTGCTCCTCACCTTAGGGGATTGCTTGTGAATACTAAATGAGATCATATATGGAAAGCACTTATAACACAGTGAATGGCACATGAAGTGCAAACACACACACATACACACGCACACAAGCACACAAGCACACAAGCACATACACATCAGCTTTATTGAGGCATGAATTATATACCGTAAAATCTACCAATTGTGGCGGGGCATGGTGGCTCACACCTGTAATCCCAGCACTTTGGGAGGCCGAGGAGGGCAGATCACTTGAGCCCAGGAGTTCAAGACCAGCCTAAGCAACATGGTGAAACCCTGTCTCTACAAAAAATAGAAAAATTAGCAGGGCATGGTGGTGCGTGCCTGTAATCCAGCTACTCTGGAGGCTGAGGCATGAGAATAGCTTGAGCCTAGGAGGTGGAGGTTGCAGTGAGCTGTGATTGTGCTGCTGCACTCCCGCCTGGGCAACAGTAATGAAGCTCTGATATGGTTTGGCTGTGCAAATTTCATCTTGAATTGTAACTCATAATTCCCACGTGTCGTGGGAGGGACCTGGTGGGAGATAAATGAATCATGGGAGCGGGTATTTCTTGTGCTGTTCTTGTGATAGTGAATACGTCTCATGAGATCTGATGGTTTTATAAATGGGAGTTCCCCTGCACAAGCTCTTTATTGCCTGCCACCATATAAGATGTCCCTTTGTTTTTCCTTTGTCTTCCACCATGATTGTGCGGCCTCCCCAGCCATGTGGAACTGAGAGTCCATTATTAATCTTTATAAATTACTCAGTCTCGGGAACGTCTTTATTAATAGCATGAGAACAGATTAATACAAACTCTTTCTAAAAAAAAGTCTACCAACTGTAATTGTACAATTTAATGATTTTAGAATATTTATAGAGTTGTGCAGCAATTGTCATAATGTAGTTTTAAAACACTTCCATTACCCCACAAAATTCCATTGTGCCTGTTTACAAACAGGCAGTTGTAGTCAATTGCCATTTTTACTCTTGACCTCTGGCAACCACTAAGTGAATCACTTTCTATATTTTTGCTTTTTCTTGACATTTCATATAAATGGAGCCATATAACATGTAGTCTTTTGCATCTGACTTCTTTCACACATTATAATATTTTGGGGGTTTATGCATGTGGCATCATGTATCAGTACTTTATTCCTTTTGATGGCCAAATAATATTCCATTTTGTGGCTATACCACCTTTTATGTGTCCATTCATTAGTAGATGGATATTTGAATTGTTTCCTCTATGTTTCCAATTATGAATAATGTTGCTATGAATATTTGTATACAGATCTTTGTGTGGAAATATATTTTCATTCCTCTTAGATCTATACCCAGAAGTGGAATTGCTGGGTTACATGGAGGGTGTGTGTTTAATTTTTAAGAAACTACCAAAGAATTTTTTAAAGTGTCAGTACCATTATACCTTCTCAATAGCAATGTATGAGGTTCCAGTTTCACCACATTCTCAATGATACTTGTTATTGTCTATCTTTTATTGTAGTCACTCTAGTGAATGTACAGTGGTTCTCCTTTTGCTTTTAATTTAATTTCCCTGATGTCTAATGACAATTGACATCATATACTTATTAGACATTCATAGATATCCTTTGATGAAATGCCTATTCAAATATTTTGCTTATAATTGGTTTATGTTCTCATTTTTGAGTTGTAAGAGATCTTTATATAGTGTAGATACAAGTCCTTTATCAGTTCTGCCCATAATGAATTCTCTCAGATTTTGTTTATCTGGGAATACCCTTATTTTGCCTTCATTTTCAAAGGACAGTTTCACTGCATGTAGAATTATTGGTTGCCTTTTTTCATCTTTCAGCAATTTTTGTTTTGAGACAGAGTCTTGCTCTGTCACCCAGGCTGGAGTGCAGTGGCATAATCTCAGCTCACTGCAACTTCTGTTCCCGGGTTCAAGCAATTCTCCTGCCTCGACCTCCTGAGTAGCTGGGACTACAACTGTGTGCCACCACACCCAGTTAATTTTTGTAGTTTTAGTAGAGATGGGGTTTCATCATGTTGGGCAGGCTGGTCTCAAACTCCTGACCTCAAGTGATCTGCCCTCCTTGGCCTCCCAACGTGGTGGGATTACAGGCATGAGCCACCGTGCCTGGCTCTCTCAGCATTTTGAATGTTACTCCACTGCCTACAGCCTCTATTGTTTCAGACAAAAAGAGCATTAATTGTATTGATGCTCTACTGTACATAAGAGGTTTTTTTCTGTTGCTTCTTTCTAGATTTTTCTATCCTATCTGTCTTCTCTTTTTTGTTTTTGTGTACATCATTATCTTCCCCTTCCCTCCCCTCAGTCTCTCTCTTTGGGCTTCAACATTTTGGCCATTATGTTCCTAGGTATAGAATTTTTGTATTAATCCTACTTGGGATTCTTTGATCTTTTTGGTTGCAGGCTATTTATTTTTTAATCAAATTTGGGAAATTTTTAACTACTATTTCTTCAAATTCTTTTACTACCTTTTTGTCTTCTCTCCTAAAATTTTCATTAATCACATGATACTTGATGTTTCACGGGTCTCTGAGGCTGTTTAATTTTATTCAGAACTTTTTCTTTTCTTCTTCAAATAAGATAATTTCTATAGATTTATCTTCCAGTTCACAAATTCTTTCTTCTGCCATCTTAAATCTGCTGTTGGGCCTCTGTGGGAAAATTTTAATTTCTCTTTCCCCAATTTTCCACTTCAGAATTTCTATTTAGTCTTTTGTAAAATAATTTTTCTGTCCTTACTGAGGATTTTAACAATTTGTTGCTTTTTGTTGTCATACTTCAACTCTTTAAACATGGGTTCCTTTAGTTCTGTGATGAACATATTTATAAGAGGTCTTTTCCAGCAAGTCCAATATATGGGGACATCCAGAAACTCTATCGATTGCTTTGTTTTTCCTGAGCACATCTCACTTTTCTCTTTCTATCTTTCTAATTTTTTGTTCAAAACTCACATTTTGCATAATATATTGTAGCAACTATGGATTCTGATGATTTTCCTCTGATGGTTGGTGTTGTTGCTGTTTTGTTGTTGTTGTTGTTTGTTTGATGGTTTCTTTGTTTATTAACTTGCCTGATCTAAATATGTGAATTATGTCTCCCACATCGTGTGTAGCCCCCGATGTCTCTGCCCAGTTTTTAAATTCTTGTTTTTTATTTTTAAGCCTGGCTTTCTATTGGTTCTTTTCTCTGTGTAGTTTAGTGTACAGAGGCTATGACCAAACATCTTGTGCCATTAAGGCTACTATCTTCTGTTGGTGGATCTGTGTTTGGGTAGAGTTGCTCATTCCGGGTTTAGGCTATTTTCAAGTCTACCCTGGCTATTACTTTCTACTGGGCCATCTTACATCATATGTGTTCTCTGTAAGTTTTAGTTATGATTATTATGACTGTATATTCTTTCCTCTCAGCAGTTGCACCAAAGGCTTTTTTGCTCTCCAGTAGCTCTCCTTTCTAGCTTCTTCAGTCTCATCAGGTGACCCTCCTTCTCACTTTCTGAAAAGATGTTGGCCACATGGTATAGAACCCATGACTTCCGATTTCATTTTTTTATTGAGATACAATTTACCTAACGTAAAATTCACCATTCAGAGTACACAACTGTGTGTGACTGTTAGTATAATCACAAAGGTGTGCAACTACCATCATTATCTAATTCCAGAATGTTTTCATCTCCCAGAAATAAACCCTGTGCCCATTAGTGATCTCTTCTCATTTCTTCTTCCCACCAGCTCCTGGATACCAGAAGTTGTAGCATGAATCATTGCTTCATTCCTTTTCATTGCTGAATAATAGTCCATTGTAAGGGTAGATCATATTTGGTTTATCTATTTATCACTTGATGAACGTTGGGTTGGTTCCACGTTTTTTTCTGTTGTGGATAATGCTGCTATGAACTTTTGCATACAAATTTTAGTGCAGACATCTTTTCGGTTCTCTTGGGTTTACACCTCCCCACTTTATATTTTATTTAATGTAAAGTATATACTATAATAATGTTGTAAGTTACTTTTCATTGTTGAAAATTACCTTCTATGCCATGAAGAATTCTTAAATTTTATTCCCATTCTCTATGACCACTTGCAGGACATTCTCCAACAATATCACTCTTCAACAGTATCTTTCTTCTTGCTTCCACAGTATCTCTCCTTAATGGTCATTTCATCTTCTCCTCTGACTCCATGCTCTTAGTCTACAAACATGATCCGATATGTTTGATCCCAAGTCTTCAGTTATCTTTAACACTTCCCATCATTCTTCTCATCTAATTGGTTGTCAAATCTGGTCAATTTTATCTTCAAGTTAATTTTGAAAATTATTTTTCACTCCTCTTCCACACTCCTACCAGTCAAATCACTCTCTGTGCCTCAGATTAGACACAGTTACTCTTTTCTCTATAGCACTTTGTAATTTGTGATGGCACTTAATGTCTTGTGGAATAGTCATTTTTGTTTTAGTTGTAATTTTTTTATTTCCTCCTGGCTGCAAGAATAATCTTTTATTCTTACTCATTCTTGCATCCCCAGAGCAGCCTAGCATTGGATCAGAGCAAAGTGATAACACTCAAAACATCATAACATCTTCAGGTTGTGGTTTAGTTTTGACTTTCAAATTTGTTATTTCTCATAGTCTGTCTCCTTCCCATCCTTCATCTCTCTCCCTCCTTCTCTCCTCTCTCTCGCTACCATTGTATATAAAAATAATTTCTATTTATATGTATTATGAGTGGTATAAAGTCAGAGACAACCAGTTTCACACATTTGCGTCTTTCCACAGTGTCAAACTTTTATTGATGCTATTTCGATCACAAAATCCATGAGCTACATGGAGTTCCCAAGGAGGCAATTCTCCTTCCTACTTCCCATTCACTTGGAAGTCAGAGCCATGCCACAGAGGCTGAAGTCACTCCATAAGTCAGTCAATATTGCAAACTACACAAAACAGTACATTTCATCTATCTATCTATCTATATATATATGTTACAGATTGAACATTCTACAACAAAGTAACAATTAAGATCAAGAGAAAGAGGATAGGAAAAGGGGTTAATGAACTAGTCCAGGAAGACAGATGGAAACAAAAAGAATCTCCTGGTCTGGGCCAGCTGGTTTGTCAGTTTTGCAAGGAAGAGTCTCATGTGGGCAGAGCCTTTGGTGGCAGATGCTGGGTGCTTATCACGAATGAAAGCAAGACGGTGTCAGTTAAGACAGCCATTTGGAGCTGCTGAAGTCCTGCTCCTTTTAAGGCCACAGAGTCCTCTGGTGAGGACTGATAGTGGAAAAGTATGCCTATGTCCTTATCTGGTTGGATGCAGTCTTTATTTATTAAGCAAAACATCTCGACCCTCTTAAAAAAGTGCCCTATGAAATGTAAGGCGGAGTCTTTTTCTAAGATGGAGTGAGTTACGTTAAGGGCGCTCTGTACAATGTATGCTTGACATATGTTAGGCACTCAATAAAAAGTTGTTGGTTAAATAGTCTCTGCTAAATTTGCAACACCTCTTCCCAGATAAGATTCTTCTCTCTGAATTTTTTTTTTTTTTTTTGATATGGAATCTCACTCTGCCATCCAGGCTGGAGTGTAGTGGCTCACTGCAACCTCTGCCTCCCAGGTTCAAATGATTCTCCTGCCTCAGCCTCCCAAGTAGCTGGGACTACAGGTGCATGCCACCACGCCCAGCTAATTTTTGTATTTTTAGTAGAGACGGGGTTTCACCATGTTGACCAGGCTGGTCTCAAACTCATGACCACAGGTGATCCACCCACCTTGGCCTCCCAAAGTGCTGAGATTACGGGCATGAGCTACTGCACCTGGCTTCTCTGAACTTCTTTACCAGTATTTATTTTAATTTTGGTTGGGGGCAGTAGAGAGATGCAGAAGAGGAAACGAAGGCATGAGACTGTGCTTGAGAAATACATCAGTGAATAAACATTTTTTAGCATTTGTGGTGTAATGCCAAATCCTGGAGAAGTTTTAGCTCACACCTGGAGTATCCCAGCAGAAGTTGGATGCCAGCTGCTAGGCATTCATTCTGCAGAGGGGCTTCTGTGTTAGGTACAAGGTTGGGTTCAAGTACCTTCTGAAGTCTAGCTCAGTGTATTTTTTGGAGTGTAGTATACTAACAGGCAAGAACAGGAAGTGGAGGAGGTGTGCCAGGAGAGCAATAGTGATCACATTGTGAGTGTTCAGCTCCCAAATGATGGGAAAAGGGTTTCATGGCCTCACAGATCTTTTGGCTTTTTTGTTGACTGTATTCCCCATTACTCAATGAGCTGCTATAGCACAGGGAATGAATCTTCAACTTGTATTTCCAGTGCCCAGAACAGAGGCTTGTACTAAGAAGGCATTCAATAGGTATGTAATGAATTAGAATAAATTGAATTGAAGATTGAACTGAAGTCAAAATCTGATTTCTAAGGTTTCTTCTGGCCTGAAAATTCAGACTCCTCTGATTTCAACCATAACAGTCTGGCTAAGCCTCCTTGAGAGAAACCCTGTGCTTCCTTAGTTTAACCACCTCTTTGTGGTTGAATAGTATAGGTTTTCAATCAAGTCCTAGGAGGGTGTCAGTTACTTGTTGTACTTACCAGGTTGTGATAGGATTTCAAACAAGGCCCAAAGAACGTGTTTTCAGGAGTTGAGATGTAGCCACACTTTCTACACTTACGATGGCCTGAAATGGGTTACAGTTTAGAACAAGCTTTTTTCTTTATGATGCACAGGATTTCTGTGATGGGTGGCTGTTAAGCAATGAGTGTGACTGAGGGTGCATTTTCAACCTTAGCTCACCTTAGCACAGGACTCTAGTTACAGGTCATAATTCCCCATGAGGTTAGCCCCTGTAGCGTCAGCTACTTTGCATGTGATTTAAGCCAGTACCGTAGAAGTCATTATTCTCCTGCTTAGGGAGAAGAGGTAGAAGGCCCTTGGAAATGTGAGTTTTGCATTCCAACTTGCTAATTCAACATAGATCCTAATTCCTTAAATGCTTGTAATTAGAAATTCTTGTGAACTGTATTGGTTTTTGTCAAGCAATCTGTTTGGGGAACTTGAGCAACTGGGGCACTGCTGGCTTTGGTGAAGTTTATTTAATTTGTTTTTATGACATTCTTCATCTTGGAAATGGGGTTTTCAAATATTGCTTTCCCAGGCATCATTACTTATTTTCTGGTTTTTATTTCAGTATTGGGACTAGCTCAGGGTGCCAGGGAAGCATTTTGTGGTACTCTGTGTATTAGAGCTGTAATATCCAAGAAAATTGTCTGATTGTATATGGTTTCTTGGTTGTGGTACCTTATGGAAAATGTTCCAAATTTTGACAATATGATAAGTTTATGATCCTTGATTTAGATTCCAAATGATCTTATTTTTAAAATTAATATTTTGTGCAGTCTTTGCAATTCTGTTTTCCTTTCTAGTGTCATTTAGAAACTTTTCATTGGCATTTGGCATCATTCACCATCTTTGAGCATTAAAAAAAAGAAAAAAGCAAATGCACTCTATGTAGCATAGAATCTCTCTTCACTTTAAAATTCACATTGAACATGAGCTGATTCAGTTGCTACAGCCTTGGTAGTGATAGAGGCAGGAGACAGCCAAATCCCTAGGCAGATAGGGAAGGGTCCCCGGAGAATCTCCGACCTGCCCCACAACTGTTGACACCAGATGTTTTGTGCAGATAAGGGAACCTGCACAGGGGGCTTCCCTGGGCATGCCCACAGCATACTGGAGGCCCACATGCACTGGGGGAATGGGATGGAGCCACTAGGAGTTCACACCTTATGCAGGGGAGGAGCCTGGCCTCATCAGTTCTTGTGTGGTGGCCCTGGTATTCAATTGTGAGGGGGAAACCTGCTTGGAGGACCCCTCTCCTTACTGAGAGCTTTCTTTTCACTTAATAAATTTCACCCTCTTCACCCTTTAATGTGTCTGCGTGCCTAATTCTTCCCAGTTATAAGACGAGAACCTGGATTTAACTGAGCCAGGGAGCAGAAACTCCTGCATCAGTAGCAATTTTACAACTGCTTATTAAGGAATACATCTTGCCTGAGAAGGTTTTATATTCTATCCCTCAAATGGCTATGTTTCCCCTCTTTTTAAATATTTTTACTCACGTGGTTTCCTTCTTTTGGAATGCCAATCAACTCCATCTCCTACTTGATTTCCAAGACCATCTCCTCCAAGATGCCTCTCCTGTCTCCCCTTTCCTTACACTAGAATTGATGGGTTTGTCACTGTTAGTACCAAGGGCTTCATCATCTGCTCTCTTATGTTCCCTGCTTGCTGAGGTGTAGCTTATTGTAGGGTTCAATGAGCTGCTAGCCACTGTCCCACTTGACTAGCAGATACTTAAGAAAAGCAAGTACACAGTTTGGATTCGATCCTACAGTGTCTTACATAGTTCTTGGCACATGCATGTTTGCTGTGGGAACAACCTTCCTTATTATACCGAGCTGATCCTTTTGGGCAGCATTCATTGAGTCAAATGGCCTGTGTGAAAGGGGGTCTGACCCTAAGTGGACAGAGCTGAGAGATTGGAGCTGGAGGACTCACGTCCCAGACTTGCTACAGATTAGTAGGGTGACTTTCAGTTACTTCAGTTTTCTGAGTGTAGTTTCCTCATTTTAAGCTTTGTAAATATTAATATCTGACATACATAATTTGGAAAAATGCTGTAAGGATTAAAAGAACGAATATACATGCAAACCTTTAAGAAATTGTAAGTGCAAACACATGTGGTACATTTCCATTTTCAGAGCTTCATTTTTTTCTTATCTGTAAAATAGAGATGTAAATACCTACCTTCCTTATTGGGTTATTGTGAGGATTAAGTACAATAACATATGTGGAAGTACTTAGCAAATAGGAGGTGCTTAATAAATGTTGCCTGGATATGAATTCCCCTCTCGGGACTGTCCTGATGTGAGGCTTTTCCAGTCCTTGGAGGATGTGCATTTAAATCAGGCTGCTTGTACCTTGGATTAGGCAGCTTAAAAAAATGTAGCCTTGCTAGTTCCAACTTCTCAGCTATAAAATGCAAAGTAATTAAATTTGCTAGTAAATGTTTCCAGGCCTTTGAATCGCAGCCAATAAAAAGGGCTAAATATTATTCTTTTAGAATTCATGTCCTTGATGTAGAGGAAATATCATATTTACTTACACATACTCCTGCCTTGGCTTTTTAGAATAAAACAGAAAAATGTTTTACCCTCTACATTTCCCACTTGAAGGTGTTATCTGTATTGAAACAGCAATGGCAGCTGCCAGCAAAGGAGTGTGATTTTTCTTTGCCAAGGTAAACCAAGGGTTAACATCAAAGAGTGATGGGGCCCCTGCTGGTGGGCTGGAACCAGAGCTAATTCCTTAGCAGTCGCTCACTCTTTTGCCTCTTCAGCTGTCTCTCACCCCCCTCCCACCATAAAGGAGTGGGTGTTCCTTCAGGACTGTGCACCCGCCTCCCTCCTTCTATCCCTCTTTTTCCTACCCACACATACTTCCCAGAACCTCTCCACCCTGTGGCTGATTTATCTTTCCTGGGACCAAAGGCAATTAAGCCTCAAAACTAAAACTTGCAAGGAAAGACAATCCTAATGGTAAACACCTACCCCGCAATGCTGATTACTTGAATATAAGCTGTTATTCTGTCTCCGGATCACAAACAGCCTCACTTTAAGCTCCACTCCCGAAAGAACTAGTGAAAGATTCAGGAAGGTCAGGAGATCCAGATTCCAATTAACTTAGCACCTGATGCCTGTGTAACTCTGGATGGGTCTCAGTTCTCTAGTAAATGAGGACTGGCATCTTAAAGATTAATGAAGTTTGCCTAAGGTGAAGGTAGATTAGGCCTTCCATTCTCACACAAATTGCCCATCTTCCAGTCCCCTTTGTACCTTGACATTTTCAACACAAAGGGGTTGGGGTGCTCTGAGGATTACACAAGCAAGCACATATTTGTCACAGCACATGATTATAGACCTGCATTTTGGAAGAGAGGTATTTCAGGATCTTCTCATTACTGAAGCCTCTCATTGTAGGACCATGGTCGTTTTTAAATCTCCAACATTGAAATGACGAATTGGCAAAAACCTTCAGTTACAAAATCTCTTCCAAAGAGGCTGAATTTTTTTTTTCTTGGATTTTCACTTCACATCTTTTTGAATACCCTGAGGCAGTATTTTTATGGGCTAACAGCAACAGAGTGTCGTGTAGAACCAAGTGTATCCCTTCACTTTCTCCAACCCCTGCAAAGTTTGTGGTCTTCAAAGCATGCTGGATTTTAAAATAAAACATCTACTTCTAGTCCAAGCCTTTGGCTGTAGACTTTGGGCTTAAGTGTATTTTTCCACAGAGGTGTTACATCCCCATTTCTATCAGCTAAGGAAAATGAATTCATTCAAGGTTTCCCCTGCCATTCATCGAGGCTCCCCAAGAGGAGCTTTCCAGAAAGATCTGTGCCAGTTGTAAGCTCACAAGATCCTCAGTCCATAACAAAATGCCCAGACATCTTGGCTGCTGCTGACACAGGCTGAGAGAGATAAAGGAAACAGCTGGCTGAGGTCCTGACTTTTTCTTCACATTCCAGCCCGCTAGCCTTTGCAGATCGGGGGCTTTGAGATTGTTCATTACCTCTCCAGCAGGGCTGGGCATACAGATACCAAAGCTCCATCTCCAGAGATGTGAAGGCTAACCAAGGATCCTCAAACCACTTAAATGATGAACCTGAACCTTGACCTGAAGCAAACATTACATTCAAACTCCCATGTTTAAAATCAGTTTGCCCTTTTGCTCACTCTCTACTCCAGGGGATGCATAAACACCTTGGGTTCCTGCTGTGACAATCAAGATGGCAATACATGCCACCTGCTGGAACCATAGTCTCCAATCTGAACTCCTTCCCCAGCTACATGTTTCCTGTCGCAGGCCTTGGCACTCCCTGTAGCTTCATTGCTTTGCTCATGAATCATGCTTCTTATTAGAGAGTAGCCAACAGCTTCTTGTCACTGGGTGGTGGACTTCATTTCCTCTACTCTTGGACTTCTGCTCTACTTGGAGTTCATACTCTTGGCTCTCTCTGAGGTAGAGGCAGAGAGAACATCCCTGACTCTCTGCTGACCATTTTTTGCCATGGGCCCCCCCTTCCAGAGGAGGAGGTATTGGGGAGCCTCTCCCACATGGTAGAACAACCAGTCAAGTCCAGGGAGGTCTATGGCAGTCATCTTGGGCCAGATGTTCTGCTAGACCAAGACTGAGCTGGAATTTGGGTTTTCTATTCTCACATAGCCAGTTGGAGGGGGTAGAAACACATGTGGGGGTCCCAAGGAACCATGAGAGACTTCTCATGAGTACCTAGGAGTTTGACTATGATCTGGCATCCTGGGCTGTTGTGTGGAGGTCTCTATCATGACCGGCCTCTTTGGCTTCTCTTGTGCCCTAAGGAAGGTGTTTTTTTTTTGTTTGTTTTGTTTTTTAAGACTGAGTCTTGCTCTTTTGCCAGGCTGGAGTGCAGTGGCATGATCTCTACTCACTGCAACATCTGCCTCCCGGGTTCAAGCAATTCTCCTGCCTCAACCTCCTAAGTAGTTGGGACTACAGGCGTGCACCAACACACCCAAAATAATTTTTGTATTTTTAGTAGAGATGGGATTTCACCATGTTGGCCAGGATGGTCTCGATATCTTGACCTCATGATCCGCTGTCTTGGCCTCCCAAAGTGCTGAGATTATAGGCGTGAGCCACTATGCCCAGCCGGAAGGTGTTTTAAAATTGAAACAAAGTTGCATAGTTGGTTGTGTTGATTGATTCAAAGTCTTTCTGTTTTGCAGGGGCAGCTCTAGGCTGAATTCTTTTTGGCAAGTTTTTACCGATCACATGTTTGTCTAAAGTACACACAGATCATTCCCAAGGCCAGAGCAGGAATGCTCTGGAAGTGCCCTCTCTGATCTAGGGCAAGCCTGTAGTTTCAGGGTTATCAATAGACCTCGCAGAGGGCAGTGTACAAGGCCTCTGGCTGCATGAGGAGAAATCTTGTGTGTGGGACTGTTCTCAGAAACAGAGAGGTGTAGAAGGCTGTCAAATGCATAAAGACAATGTCTCTTCACTTGGAGGACAATTTGTCTGCCAAGAGGACAGTGGGATTTGGCTTCATCTCGTAGGAGCCTGCATTGAGGGCTGCTCACAATTTCACCTGAGGTCCAGGTCAATTCTCTCCTCTCCAGATCTCCAGATCCCATATCTAGTGCTTGTTGATGCTCATTCAGTATATCAACACTTCTATCCTTAACAAATTCATAAGTTTGTTTAACCGATGGCTGCTCGTGTCTTTAAAGCCATTCATTCATTCATACATTCATTCTCTCCCTCCCTTGTCAGTCAACAAATGTGTTTTGAAATTATGTCTATGCTGGAATTCAGTGATTAATAAGACCCAGATCCACCAAACTGTGAGCTTCCTAAGAGCAGGGATTGCATATTTCATTTATGCATACACAGTGCTGGGCATATGATTTCCATAAATATGAATGGATGCTTCAGGCAAATGCACTTTAATGAAGTTTGCCACAGAGGCATCTAATTCTCAAACCAAATGCTGGTATTTTAATATCTTTTCATAACCAGAGGTCTGAGGGCTTGGGAAAATTGCTGAGAAGGAGGGCTCTGGAATAACATGATATTAAGATAGATGCATGAGTGATGACCCAAAGCTTCTTGTTGTCACCCATAGAATAACTTAGTTTCCTGTCTTACCTGGAAGAAATGTAAGAGGATGTGTGGGGCTAGAAAGAGCAACAAGCTTATATCACCCATATAGTAGAAAAGGAGTGAGCTGTAGCATCGAGCCTGATCCTGTACATTTACAGTAGCAGTAATAGAGTAAAACAGAGCAATTAGTACCTCATGTAGACTTGGCATTGAGCACCCCATCGCAAAATAGCCATGTTACATATTTCAGTGTTTACCAGTGCCAACGTTTTCCTCTTCTTTCTGATTTTTGGTTCTTGAGATGTTTAACTGCCTTAATGCAGTTTTGAGAGATTGCAGGAGGTGATTGGCTGGGTTGGGAATGGCTGGGCATTCATGTGATTTAGCCATGGGACTCAGCAGTGCATTGCTTTTACTCCTGAAGGACTCTTGGAAGAAAGCGCTGGGCCTCTGCAGAGCTTTGATCAGCTTGCCCAGAAAGAGAGCATAGTATCGATTTTATCATGGTTACCTTTTTTTATTGTTAAAAGTGTCTATGTTGTAAAACCTCTTTGTGTGGTAAAATTCTGAAATGATCTCAGATTGATTTATTTTTTCCTGCTTTCAAAACACAGTCATCTTAGTAGTTTCTTAGTATCCCAAAGGGATAAGGAGTCAGCTTCTCAATAAACCTTTTCTGGTTGTGAACATTGTATGTATTAAATAATAAACAAACCTACAGAGTTTATATGATCACATTAAGGGATGTGTTAAATTCCAAGAGTTATTGTTATGTGTGCAAAATACTACAGAAGCACTTGATTTTGTTCCAGAAGCACTCTGCTGGGAATGAGTGATTATTGGTTCTAGTGACTCTGCCAGTAATTAGCTGTGACCTTGGGTAAGTCACTTCTCCTCCATTCCCTCTTCACATCCTGATCTGTAAAACGAGGAGTCTGTTAGTCCCCTCTAAGTCCCTCACTTAAGGTTTAAAAAGTTCATAGGAGATAGTCTGTTCTTTGCAATATTTTCCATACAGTCAGTTTAAACAAGTGGAGAGGTAATCGAAAGACTGGCTTTCAAAATCTAGTACAAGGACCTTATTTACATAGGATTTTAAACTGATATCTTGAGTCAGACTATGAATGACTACGACTATCAGTCAGTTATCTGCACCAATAAATGACAACTGATTCGAATCGTTTGGAGGTCTTCCTACTCCCAGTAGATGCAGGTTTCATGCCCCAGAATAATACTGGAATGTGCTCATGTCTTTAGCACATACCAACTAATCTTGGTGAGAAGTGACCCCCTAAAAATGTGTTGGAAGGCAAGGGAACACAGTGGCTACAGCTTAACGCATTTGTTGGAAAGAAGAGCATTTTTACACTGCTGACATGAGGAATATTTGTTTTCTTATTTTATTATTATACTTTAAGTATTAAGATACACATGCAGAACTTGCAGGTTTGTTACATAGGTATACTCGTGTCATGGTGGTTTGCTGCACCTATCAACCCGTCATGTACATTAGGCATTTCTCCTAATAATATCCCTCCCCTAGCCCCCAACTCCCCCAACAGGCCCCATGAGTTATGTTCTCCTCCCTGTGTCCATGTGATCTCATTGTTCACCTCCCACTTATGAGTGAGAATATGTGGTGTTTTCTGTTCCTGTATTAGTTCGCTGAGAATAATGGTTTCCAACTTCATCCATGTCCCTGCAAAGGACATGAACTCATCCTTTTTATGGCTGCATAGTATTCCATGGTGTATATGTGCCACATTTTCTTTATCCAGTCTATCATTGATGGGCATTTGGGTTGGTTCCAAGTCTTTTCTATTGTGAACAGTGCTGCAGTAAACACACCTGTGCATGTGTCTTTATAGTAGAATGATTTATTATCCTTTGGGTATATACCCAGTAATGGGATTGCTGGGTCAAATGGTATTTCTGGTTCTAGATCTTTGAGGAATTTCCACACTCTCTTCCACAATGGTAGAACTAATTTACACTCCCACCAACAGTGCAGTGTAAAAGCATTCCTATTTCTCCACATCCTTTCCATCATCTGTTGTTTCCTGACTTTTTAATGATCACCATTCTAACCGGGCGGGCGTGAGATAGTATCTCATTGTGGTTTTGATTTGCATTTCTCTAATGACCCCTGATGATGACCTTTTTTTTCATGTCTCTTGGCCACATAAATGTCTTCTTTGGAGAAGTATTTGTTCATATCCTTTGCCCACTTTTTGATGGGGCGGTTTTTTTTTTTCTTATAAATTTAAGTTCCTTATAGATTCTGGATATTGGCCGTTTGTCAGATGGATAGATTGCAACAATTTTTTCCCAATCTGTAGGTTACCTGTAGGTTGCCTCTTCACTCTGATGGTAGTTTCTTTTGCTGTGCAGGGCTCTTTAGTTTAGTTAGATCCCATTTGTCCATTTTGGCTTTTGTTGCAGTTGCTTTTAGTCTTTTAGTCATGAAGTCTTTGCCCATGCCAATGCCTGAATGGTATTGCCTAGGTTTTCATCTAGGGATTTTGTGGTTTTAGGTCTTCGTTTAAGTATTTAATCCATCTTGAGTTAATTTTTGTATAAGGTGTAAGGAAGGGGTCCAGTTTCAGTTTTCTGCATGTGGCTAGCCAGTTTTCTCAACACCATTTATTAAATAGGAAATCCTTTCCTCATTGCTTGTTTTTGATAGGTTTGTCAAAGATCAGATGGTTGTAGATATGTGGCGTTATTTCTGAGACCTCAGTTTGTTCCATTGGTCAGTGTATCTGTTTTGGTACCAGTACCATGCTGTTTTGGTTACTGTAGCCTTATAGTATAGTTTGAAGTCAGGTAGCATGATGCCTCCAGCTTTGTTCTTTTTGCTTAGGATTGTCTTGGCTACATGGGCTCTTTTTTTGTTCCATATGAAATTTAAAGTAGTTTTTTCTAATTCTGTGAAGAAAGTCAATGGTAGCTTGATGGGAATAGCATTGAATCTATAAATTACTTTGGACAGTATGGCCATTTTCATGATATTCATTCTTCCTATCCATGAAAATTGAATATCTTTCCATTTGTTTGTGTTCTCTCTTATTTCCTTGAACAGTGGTTTATAGTTCTCCTTCAAGAGGTCCTTCACATCCCTTTTAAGTTGTATTCTTAGGTATTTTATTCTCTTTGTAGCAATTGTGAATGAGAGTTCACTCAAGATTTGGCTCTCTGCTTGTCTATTATTGGTGTATAGGAATGCTTGTGATTTTTGCACATTGATTTTGTATCCTGACACTTTGCTGAAGTTGCTTATCAGTTTAAGAAGATTTTGAGCTGAGACAATGGGGTTTCTTTTTTTTTTTTTTTTTTTTTTTTTTTTTTTTTTTTTTTTTTTTTTTTTTTTTGAGTGGTCTGCGGCTCTGTCACCAGGCTGGAGTGCAGTGGTGGGATCTCCAGCTCACTGCAAGCTCCGCCTCCCGGGTTCAACACCATTCTCCTGCCTCAGCCTCCCGATTAAGCTGGGACTACAGTATACCACCTCGCCGGCTAAATTTTTTCGTATTTTTTAGTAGAGCTGAGGGTTTTCACTGTGGTAGCCAGGATGGTCTCGATCTCCTGACCCACCGTGATCCGCCCGTCTCGGCCTCCCAAAGTGCTGGGATTACAGGCTTGAGCCACCGCGCCCGGCCCTGGGTTTTCTAAATATACAATCATGTCATCTGCAAACAGGGACAATTTGACTTCCTGTCTTCCTATTTGAATACCCTTTATTTCTTTCTCTTGCCTGATTTCCCTGGCCAGAACTTCTACTACTATATTGAATAGAAGTGGTGAGAGAGGGCATGCTTGTCTTGTGCCAGTTTTCAAAGGGAATGCTTCCAGCTTTTGCCATTCAGTATGATATTGGCTGTGGGTTTGTAAAAAATAGTTCTTGTTATTTTGAGATACATTCCATCAATACCTAGTTTATTGAGTTTTTAGCATGAAGCCGTGTTGAATTTTGTCAAAGGCCTTTTCTGTACCTTTTGAGATAATCATGTGGATTTTGTCATTGGTTCTGTTTATGTGATGGATTACTTTTATTGATTTGCGTATGTTGAACCAGCCTTGCATCCCAGGAATGAAGCCGACTTCATCATGGTGGATAAGCTTTTTGATGTGCTGCTGGATTCAGTTTGCCAGTATTTTATTGAGGATTTTCACATCAATGTTCATCAAGGATATTGGCCTGAAGTTTTCTTTTTTTGTTGTGTCTCTGCCAGGTTTTGGCATTAGGATGCTGCTGGCCTCATAAAATGAGTTGGGGAGGATTCCCTCTTTTTCTATTGATTGGAATAGTTTCAGAAGGAATGGTACTAGCTCTTCTTTGTACCTCTGGTAGAATTCAGCTGTGAATCCATCTGGTCCTTCATTGGTAGGCTCTTAATTACTGCCTCAATTTCAGAGCTTGTTATTGGCCTATTCAGGGATTTGACTTCTTCCTGGTTTACTCTTGGGAGGGTGTATGTATCCAGGAATTTATCCACTTCTTCTAGATTGTGTAGTTTATTTGCATAGAGGTGTTTACAGTATTCTCTGACGGTAGTTTGTATTTCTGTGGGATCCGTGATGATATCCTGTTGATCATTTTTTATTGTGTCTATTTGATTCTTCTCTCTTCTTTATTAGTCTAGCTAACCTTCTATCTATTTTGTTAATCTTTTCAAACAACCACCTCCTGGATTCATTGATTTTTGAAGGGTTTTTCGTGTCTCTATCTCCTTCAGTTCTGCTCTGATCTTAGTTATTTCTTGTCCTCTGCTAGTTTTGAATTTGTTTGCTCTTGCTTCTCTAGTTCTTTTAAATGTGATGTTAGGGTTTTGATTTCAGATCTTTCCCGGTTTCTCCTGTGGGCATTTAGTGCTATAAATTTCCTTCTAGACACTGCTTTAGCTGTGTCCCAGAGATTCTGGTACGTTGTGTCTTTGTTCTCATTGGTTTCAAAGAATTTATTTATTTCTGTCTTAATTTCATTATTTACTCAGTAGTCATCCAGGAGCAGACTGTTTAGTTTCCATGTAGTCATGAGGTTTTGAGTAAGCTTCTTTTATTTATTTATTTATTTATTTTTATTATACTTTAAGTTCTAGGGTACATGTGCACAACATGCAGGATTGTTACATATATATACATGTGCCATGTTGGTGTGCTGCACCAATTAACTCATCATTTACATTAGATATACCTCCTAATGCTTTGAATTGATTATTTTGTATGGTATAAGTTAAGGGTCTAATTTCATCATTTTGCATGTGGATATCCAGTTTCCCCCCAAAATTCTCCTGCTTCAGCCTCCTGAGTAGCTGGGATTACAGGCATTTGCCACCACGCCCAGCGAATTTTTGTATTTTTACTAGAGACGACATTTCTTTTTTTTTTTTTTAAATGGATGTTTATTTATATTCATGATCTTCTCTATGGATTTCTTAGTCTTCATGGTGATTTTTTTTTTTATTTTTATACTTTAAGTTCTAGGATACATGTGCACACTGTGCAGGTTTGTTACATATGTATACATGTGCCATGTTGGTGTGCTGCACCCATTAACTCGTGATTTACATTAGGTATATCTCCTAATGCTATCCCTTTCTCCCCCCCCCTCCCCAGAATAGGACCCAGTGTGTGATGTTCCCCTTCCTGCGTCCAAGTGATCTCATTGTTCAATTCCCACGTGTGGGGACTATCGTTGTTTGGTTTTCTGTTCTTGCGATAGTTTGCTGAGGTAGTGGTTTCCAGCTGCATCATGTCCTACAAAGGACCGAACTCATCCTTTTTATGGCTGCATGGTATTCCTTGGTGTATATGTGCCACATTTTCTTTTTATTATTATTATACTTTAGTTCAGGGTATATGTGCACAATGTGCAGGGTTTGTTACATGTATGCATGTGCCAAATGTGGTGTGCTGCACCTATTAACTCATCGATTTACATTAGGTATATCTCCTAATGCTATCCCACCGATACCCCCTCCCCACAATAGGACCTGGTGTGTGATGTTTCCCTTCCTGTGTCAAGTGATCTCATTGTTCAATTCCCACCTATAGGTGAGAACATGCGATTATTTGGTTTTCTGTTCTTGCGATAGTTTGCTGAATGATGGTTTCAGCTGCATCCATGTTCACCACAAAGGACCGCGAACTCATCCTTTTTTTATGGCTGCATAGTATTCCAAGGTGTATATGTGCCGCATTTTTCTTAATCCATTCTGTCACTGATGGACATTTTGGGTTGACTCCAAGTCATTGCTATTGTGAATAGTGCATAATAAACATATGTGTACATGTGTCTTTATGTAGAATGACTTATAATCCTTTGGGTATATCCCAGTAATGGGATGGCTGCAGGTCAAATGGTATTTCTAGTTCTAGATCCTTGAGGAATGCATACACTGTTTTCCATGGTGGTTGAACTAGTTTATGATCCCCGCGAACAGTGTAAAGTGTTCCCTATTTCTCGCCTCCAGCACCTGTTGTTTCCTGATTTTTTTTAATGGTGCCATTCTAGCTGGTGTGAGATGAGTATCTCAATGGTTTTGATTTGCATTTCTCTGATGGCGTTGATGATGGGCATTTTTTCATTAGGTCTGTTGGCTGTATGAATGTCTTCTTTTGAGAAGTGTCTGTTCCTTATCCTTTGCCCACTTTTGATGGGGTTTTTTTTTCTTGTAAATTTGATTGGGTTCTTTATAGGTTCTGGATATTGATCCTTTGTCAGATGAGTAGATTGCAAAAATTTTCTCCCCATTCTGTAGGTTGCCTGTTCCTCTGATGGTAGTTTCTTTTTGCTGTGCAAGAAGCTCTTTGGTTTAATTAGATCCCATTTGTCAATTTTGGCTTTTGTTGCCGTTGTTTTGGTGTTTAGTCATGAAGTCCTTGCCATGCCTATGTCTGAATGAGGTATTACCTAGGTTTTCTTCTAGGGTTTTGATGGTTTAGGTCCTAACATTTAATTCTCTAATCCATCTTGAATTAATTTTCACATAAGAGGAGTAAGAAGGGATCAGTTTCAGCTTTCTACTTATGGCTAGCCAATTCCCCAGCACCATTTATTAAATAGGGAATCCTTTCCCCATTTCTTGTTTGTCAGGTTTGTCAAGATCAGATGGCTGTAGATGTGTGGTATTATTTCTGAGAGCTCTCTTCTGTTCCATTGGTCTATATCTCTGTTCTGGTACCAGTACCATGCTGTTTTGGATTACTGTAGCCTTGTAGTATGGTTTGAAGTCAGGTAGCGTGATGCCTCAGCTTTGTTCTTTTGGCTTAGGATTGTCTTGGCAATGCAGGCTCTTTTTGTTCCATATGAACTGTAAAAGCAGTTTTTCCAATTCTGTGAAGAAAGTCTTTGGTGGCTTAATGAGGGATGGCATTGAATCTATAAATTACCTTGGGCAGTATGGCCATTTCCGCGATATTGATTCTTCCTATCCGCCAGAGCAGGTTTGTTCTTCCATTTGTTTTGTGCCCTCTTTTATTTCACTGAGCAGTGGTTTGTAGTTCTCCTTGAAGGGTCCTTTATCCCTTGGATTGGATTCCTAGGTATTTTATTCTCTTTGAAGCTAGTCGCGAATGGGGTTCATTCATGTTTGGCTGTCTGTTTGTCTGTTACTGTGGTGTATAACTTCTAGAATGCTTGTGATTTTGCACATTGATTTTGTATCCTGAGACCTTGCTGAAGTTGCTCATCAGCTTAAGGAGATTTGGGCTGAGACAATGGGGTTTCTAAATATACAATCATGTCACCTACAAACAGGACAATTTGACTCTTTCTAACTGAATACCCTTGATTTCTTTCTCTTGCCTGATTGCCCCTAGCAGAACTTCCAACACTATGTTGAATAGGAGTGGTGAGAGAGGGCATCCTGTCTTGCCAGTTTTTCAAAGGGAATACTTGGTTTTCCCATTCAGTGTGATATTGTGGCTGTGGATTTCTCATAAGTAGCTCTTATTATTTTTGAGATATGTTCCATCAATACCAAATTTATTGAGAGTTTTAGCATGAAAGGCTATTGAATTTTGTCAAAGGCCTTTCTGCATCTATTGAGATAATCATGTGATTTTTTGTCTTTGGTTCTGTTTTATATGCTGGATTACATTTTATTGATTTGTGTATGTTGGACCAATACTTGCATCAGAGCATGAAGCCCACTTGATCATGAGTGGATAATCTTTTGATGTGTGCTGCTGGATTCGGTTTGCCAGTATTTTATTGAGGATTTTGCATCGGTGTTCATCAGGGATATTGGTCTAAAATTCTCTTTTTTTCATTGTATCTCTGTCAGGCTTTTGGTATCAGGATGATGATGGCATGCATTAAAATGAGTTAGGGAGGATTCCCTCTTTTCTATTGATTGGAATAGTTTCAGAAGGAATGGTACCAACTCTCCTTGTACCTCTGGTAGAATTTGGCTGTATGAATCTGTCTGGTCCTGGACTTTTTTGGTTGTGGTAGGCTATTAATTATTGCCTCAATTTCAGAGCCTGCTATTGGTCTCTTCAGAGTTCCAACTTCTTCCTGGTTTAGTCTTGGGAGAGTGTAAATTGTCCGGAAATTATCCATTTCTTCTAGGTTTTCTAATTTATTTGTGTATAGGTGTTTATAGTAGTATTCTCTGATGGTAGTTTATGTTTCTGGGGTCGGTGGTATCCCCTTTTATCATTTTTTTTATTGTGTCTATTTGGTTCTTCTTTCTTTTCTTCTTTATTAGTCTTGCTAGTAGTCTATCAATTTGTTGATCTTTTCAAAACCAGCTCCTGGATTCATTGATTTTTCAAAGGGTTTTTGTCTCTATCTCCTTCAGTTCTGCTCTGATCTTAGTTATTTCTTGCCTTCTGCTAGCTTTTTGAATGTGAGTTGCTTGGCCTATAAAGTTCTTTAATTGTGATGTTAAGGTTGTCAATTTAGATGTTTCCAGCTTTCTCTTGTAGGTTTAATTTCTCAATTTCCCTCTACCACTGCTTTAAATGTGTCCCAGAGATTCTGGTATATTTGTATCTTTGTTCTCATTGGTTTCAAAGAACATCTTTATTTCTGCCTTGATATCATTATGTACCCAGTAGTCACTCAGGAACAGGTTGTTCAGTTTCCATATGGTTGGCGGTTTTGATTGAGTTTCTTGGTCTGAGTTCCTAGTTTGATTGCACTGTGGTCGAACAGTTTGTTATAATTTCTGTTCTTTTACATTTGCTGTGAGGAGTGCTTTCCTTCCAACTATGTGGTCAATTTTGGAATAAAGTGTGATGTGGTGCTGAAAGAATGTATATTCTGCTGATTTGGGGTGGAGAGTTCTATAAATGTCTGTTAGGTCTGCTTGAACAGAGTTGGAGTTCAATTCCTGGATATCCTTGTTAACTTTCTGTCTCATTGATCTGTCCCTAATGTTGACAGTGGGAGATTCGAAGTTTCCCATTATTATTGTATGGGAGTCTAAGTCTCTTTGTAAGTCTCTAAGGACTTGCTTTATGAATCTGGGTGCTCCTGTGTGGGTGCATATATATTTAAGATAGTTAGCTCTTCCTGATGAATTGATCCCTTTACCATTATGTAATGGCCTTCTTTGTCTCTTTTGATCTTTGATGATTTAAATTCTCTTTTATCAGAGACTAGGATTGCAACCCCTGCCTTTGTTTCGTTTTCCATTTGCTTGGTAGATCTTCCTCCATCCCTTTATTTTGAGCCTATATATTATGTCTGCATGTGAGATGGGTCCCTGAATGCAACAAACTATTAGGTCTTGACTCTATCCGATTTGCCAGTCTGTGTCTTTTTAATTGGACCATTTAGTCCAAGGCACATTTAAGGTTAATATTGTTATGTATGAGATTTGATCCTGTCATTATGATATTTTACTCACTAGTTTATGCAGTTTCTTCCTAGCCTTGAGCGACTTTCCATTTTGACATGTTTTGCAATGGCTGGTACCTGTTCATTCCTTTCCATGTTTTGAGTGCTTCCTTCAGGATCTCTTGTAGGGCAGAGCTCCATGGTATGAAATAGCCCAAGCATTTGCTTGTCTGTAAAGGATTTTATTTCTCCTTCACTTATGTAGCTTAGTTTGGCTGGATATGAAATTCTGGGTTGAAAATTCTTTTCTTTAGAATGTTGAATATTGGCCCCCTCTCTTCTGGCTTGGAGTTTCTGCCCTGAGAGAGATCTGCTGTTAGTCTGATGGGTTTCCCTTTGTATGTAACCGAGGCTTTGTCTCTGGCTGCCCTTAGCCCATTTTCCTTCATTTCCAGCTTTGGTGCCAGATCTGACAATTATGTGTCTTGGAGTTGCTCTTCTTGAGAATTATCTCTGTGATTGTTCTCTGTATTTCCTGAATTTGAATGTTGGCCTGCCTTACTAGTTTGGGAAGTTCTCCTGGATGATATCCTGCAAGAGTGTTTTCCAACTTAGTTCCATTTCCCTGTCACTCCAGGCACACCAACCAGGCGTAGATTTGGTCTTTTCACATAATCCATATTTCTTGGAGGCTTTGTTCATTTCTTTTTACTCTTTTTTCTCCCACACTTCTCTTCTCACTTCGTTTCATTCATTTGATCTTCAATCACTGATACTCTTTTCTTCCGGTTAGTGGAGTTGGTTACTGGAAGCTTATGCATTTGTGCATAGTTCTTGTGCTATGGTTTTCATCTATGAGTTCTTTTAGGTCTTCTCTGCATTGATTATTCCTGTTATCCATTCATCCATTCTTTTTCCAAGGTTTTTAGTTTCTTTGCACTGGTTTACATAGTTCCTCAACTGGCTCAGGAATTTGATGCGACTGAAGCCTTCTTCTCTCAACTCGTCAAAGTCATTCTCTGTCCAGCTTTGTTCTGTTGCTGGCGATGAGCTGCATTCCTTTGGAGGGCAGATCGCTCTAATCTTTTTGAATTTCAGCTTTTCTGCTTGTTTTCCCCATCTTTGTGGTTTTATCTGCCTTTGGTCTTTGAGGGATGGTGACGTACTTTGATGGGGTTTTTGGTGTAGGTGTCCTTTCTGTTTCTTAGTTTTCCTTCTAACAGTCAGGACCCTCAGCTTCAGGTCTGTTGTAGTTTGCTTAGGGTCACTCCAGACCCTGTTTGCCTGGGTATCCCAGCGAAGGCTGCAGAAGATAGAATATTGCTGAACAGCTAGTGTTGCTGTCTGATTCTTGCTCTGGAAGCTTTTTCTCAGGGGTGTACCCTGCCATGTGAGGTGTGAGGTGTCAGTCTGTACCTAGTGGGGGATGTCTCCCAGTTAGGCTACTCAGGGGTCAGGGACCCACTTGAGCATGGAGTCTGTCCATTCGCAGATCTCAGCCTCCATGCTGGGAGATCCACTGTTCTCTTCAAAGCTATCAGACAGGAGCATTTACCTCTGCCAAGGTTTCTGCTGCTTTTTTGCTTAGCTATGCCCTGTCCCCAGAGGAGGAGTGTACAG